>NC_057812.1:683553331-683855520 GCF_018294505.1 Triticum aestivum | reverse complement strand
CGGAGTTTAAATAAGTTTAAAAAACATTGAAGTGGCCGTGTAACAGATGAGTTCTCGTTCGAAACCCTGATACTCCGAAAGAGTTTGTCCAGTTTGTACACGAAGTGCGTCCAATTTTTGCCGTGATCCTCTCTACTCTTTCGCGCATGCTATGCGGGTGATATGATGATACCATGCCAAGTTTTGACATTTTCAGAATTCATTTTGTAGTGATTTTCAATTTCACGGTCATATAGCTCTCTAAACAATTAGGTAAATGACCGAAAACAACAAATGATGTCAGAACATGTTGGAAATTGATGACGTCGCTTTGAATGCTGCATACTGAACACAAAAGAAGTCCGGAGTTCAAATAAGTTATTAAAAATAAAAAAGTGGTGCAATGCTGGTTAATTTGCTTCAAGCCATTCGGAATAGTGTAGACTGCACTGCACATAGCTCAATGCAATATATGCTATTCCGCAAGGCTTGAAGCTAATCAACATGCAGGTGAGCATTGCAACTCTTCGTCATTGTCTGTGCACTCACGGCTTATAAACTGCTCATACTGCCTCTCTCTTGGCGAGGTGGGACTAAAAATCAGCTTACAAAGAAACTCTAGTACCGGTTCATGTCATGAACCGGTACTAAAGGTCTTCGTGGGGCCCCCAGCCTGACCATAGCCTGACATAGCCTCATTAGTACCGGTTCGTGGCATGAACCGGTACTAAAGGTTGCCCACGAACCGGTACTAATGATGCCCTCCCGCCTAGCCGTTGGAACTATTGGGGAACGTAGTAATTTCAAAAAAAAATCCTACGCACATGCAAGATCATGGCTCGAAGTAAAATATTTGAGTTACGAGTTTGGCCTTCAGTTAAAAACAATGTGAAATAGTTTCACTACTCACGCCACCTGGAACACCACAGCATAATGGTGTGTCTGAACGTCATAACCGTACTTTATTAGATATGGTGCAATCTATGATGTCTCTTACCGATCAACCACTATCGTTTTGGGGTTATGCATTAGAGACAGCTGCATTCACATTAAATAGGTCACCATCTAAGTCTGTTGAGACGACACAATCTGAACTGTGGTTTGGCAAGAAACCAAAGTTGTCGTTTCTTAAAGTTTGGGGTTGTGATGCTTATATGAAAAAGTTTCATCCTAATAAGCTCAAACCCAAATCGGAGAAATATGTCTTCATAGGATACCCGAAGGAGACTGTTGGGTACACCTTCTATCACAAATCCGAAGGCAAGACTTCTGTTGCTAAATTCGGAGTTTTTCTAGAGAAGGAGTTTCTTTCGAAAGAAGTGAGTGGAAGGAAAGTAGAACTTGATAAGGTAACTGTACCTGCTCCCTTATTGGAAAGTAGTTCATCACAGAATTCTGTTCCTGTGACTACTACACTAATTAGTGAGGAAGCTAATGATGATGATCATGTAACTTCAGATCAAGTTACTACCGAATCTCGTAGGTAAACCAGAGTGAGATCCGCACCAGAGTGGTAAGGTAATCCTATTCTAGAAGTCATGTTACTAGACCATGACGAACTTGCGAACTATGAGGAAGCGATGATGAGCCCAGATTCCGCGAAATGGTTTGAGACCATAAAATCTGAGATATGATCCATGTATGAGAACAAAGTATGGACTTTGATGGATTTGCCCGATGATCGGCAAGCCATAGAAAATAAATGGATCTTCAAGAGGAAGACGGACGCTGATAGTAGTGTTACTATCTACAAAGCTAGAATTGTCGCAAAAGGTTTTCGACAAGTTCAAGGTGTTGGCTACGATGAGATTTTCTCACTCGTATCTATGCTTAAGTCTGTCCGAATCATGTTAGCAATTGCCGCATTTTATGAAATCTGGCAAATGGATAAACAAAACTACATTCCTTAATGGATTTACTAAAGAAGAGTTGTATACGATGCAACTAGAAGGTTTTGCCGATCCTAAAGGTGTTAACTAAATATGCAAGCTCCAGCGATCCATCTATGGACTGGTACAAGAATCTCGGAGTTGGAATATACGCTTTGATAAGATGATTAAAGTATATAGTTTTATACAGACTTGCGGTGAAGCCTGTATTTACAAGAAAGTGAGTGGGAGCACTACAACATTTCTGATAAGTATATGTGAACAACATATTGTTGATCGGAAATAATGTATAATTTTCTGGAAAGCATACAGGAATATTTGAAAGGATTTTTTCAAAGAAAGACCTCGGTAAAGCTGCTTAAATATTGAGCATCAAGATCTATAGAGATAGATCAAGACGCTTGATAAGTTTTTTCAATGAGTACATACCTTGACAAGATTTTGAAGTAGTTCAAAATGGAACAGTCAAAGAAAGAGTTCTTGCCTGTGTTGCAAGGTGTGAAATTGAGTAAGATTCAAAGCCCAACCACAGCACAAGATAGAAATAGAATGAAAGTCATTCCCTATGCCTCAGCCATAGATTCTATAAAGTATGCCATGTTGTGTACCAGATCTGTTGTATACCCTACACTGTGTTAAGCGAGGGAATACAATAGTGATCTAGGAAGTAGATCACTGGACAACGGTCAAAATTATACTTAGTGGAATAAGGATATCTTTCTCGATTATGGAGGTGACAAAAGGTTCGTCGTAAAGGGTTACGTCGATGCAAACTTTGACACTGATCCAGATGATTCTAAGTCTCAATCTGGATGCATATTGAAAGTGGGAGCAATTAGCTAGAGTAGCTCCGTGCAGAGCATTATTGACATAGAAATTTGCAAAATACATACGGATCTGAATATGGCAGACCTGTTGACTAAACTTCTCTCACAGGCAAAACATAATCACACCTTAGTACTCTTTGGGTGTTAATCACATAGCGATGTGAACTAGATTATTGACTCTAGTAAACCCTTTGAGTGTTGGTCACATAATGATGTGAACTATTGATGTTAAATCACATAGCAATGTGAACTAGATTATTGACTCTAGTGCAAGTGGGAGACTGAAGGAAATATGCCCTAGAGGCAATAATAATGTTATTATTTTATTTCCTTATATCATGATAAATGTTTATTATTCATGCTAGAATTGTATTATCCGGAAACATAATACTTGTGTGAATACATAGACAAACCAAACGTCACTAGTATGCCTCTACTTGACTAGCTCATTAATCAAAGATGGTTATGTTTCCTAACCATAGACATGTGTTGTCATTTGATTAACGGGATCACATTATTAGGAGAATGATGTGATTGACGTGACCCATTCCATTAGCTTAGCACCGAATCATTTAGTATGTTGCTATTGCTTTCTTCATGACTTATACATGTTCCTATGACTATGAGATTATGCAACTCCCATTTGCCGGAGGAACACTCTGTGTGCTACCAAACGTCACAATGTAACTGGGTGATTATAAAGGAGCTCTACAGGTGTCTCCAAAGGTACATATTGGGTTGGCGTATTTCGAGATTAGGATTTGTCACTCCGTTTGTCAGAGAGGTATCTCTTGGCCCTCTCGGTAATGCACATCACATAAGCCTTGCAAGCATTGCAACTAATGAGTTAGTTGCGACATGATGTATTACGAAACGAGTAAAGAGACTTGCCGGTAACGAGATTGAACTAGGTATTGAGATACCGACGATCGAAACTCGGGCAAGTAACATACCGATGACAAAGGGAACAACATATGTTGTTATGCGGTCTGACCGATAAAGATCTTCGTAGAATATGTTGGAGCCAATATGAGCATCCAGGTTCCGCTATTGGTTATTGACCGGAGACGTGTCTCGATCATGTCTACATTGTTCTCGAACCCGTAGGGTCCGCACGCTTAAGGTTTTGATGACAGTTATATTATGAGTTTATGCATTTTGATGTACCGAAGTTTGTTCGGAGTCCCGGATGTGATCAAGAACATGACGAGGAGTCTCGAAATGGTAGAGACATAAAGATTGATATATTGGAAGCCTATATTTGGATATCGGAAGTGTTCCGGGTGAAACCGGGAGGTTACCGGAACCCCCCGGGGGGTATATGGGCCTTAGTGGGCTTTAGTGGAAGAGAGGAGAGGTGGCCAGGGCTGGGCCGCGCGCCCCTCCCCCCTAGTCCGAATAGGACAAGGAGAGGGGGGAGGTGCCCCCCTTCCTTCTCTCTCTCGTCTTTCCCCCTCCCGAATCCTATTCCAACTAGGGAAGGGGGGGAATCCTACTCCCGGTGGGAGTAGGACTCCTCCTGGCGCGCCCTCCTCCTGGCCGGCCTTACCTTCCCCTGCTCCTTTATATACGGGGGCAGGCGGCACCCCTAGACACACAAGTTGATCCACGTGATCATATTCTTAGCCGTGTGCGGTGCCCCCTTCCACCATAATCCTCGATAATATTGTAGCGGTGCTTAGGCGAAGCCCTGCGACGGTAGTACATCAAGATCGTCACCATGCCGTCGTGCTGACGGAACTCTTCCCCGACACTTTGCTGGATCGGAGTCCGAGGATCGTCATCGAGCTGAACGTGTGCTAGAACTCGGAGGTGCCATAGTTTCGGTGCTTGATCGGTCGGGCCGTGAAGACGTACGACTACATCAACCGCGTTGTGCTAACGCTTCCGCTGTCGGTCTACAAGGGTACGTAGATCACACTCTCCCCTCTCGTTGCATAACTTTGTTTGTGCATGTGTCACATTAATGATGCTCATATTGGATGTTCTTATTACAGAGAGACTGGCAGGAGCCATATGGTTGTCGCTTTATTGTATGTAATGCAATCGCGCTGTAATGCTTTACTTTATCACTAAGCGGTAGCGATAGTCGTGGAAGCATAAGATTGGCGGGACGACAACGATGCTACGATGGAGATCAAGGTGTCGCGCCGGTGACGATGGTGATCACGACGGTGCTTCGAAGATGGAGATCACAAGCACAAGATGATGATGGCCATATCATATCACTTATATTGATTGCATGTGATGTTTATCTTTTATGCATCTTATCTTGCTTTGATTGACGGTAGGATTATAAGATGATCTCTCACTAATTATCAAGAAGTGTTCTCCCTGAGTATGCTCTATTGTGAAAGTTCTTCGTGCTGAGACACCACGTGATGATCGGGTGTGATAGGCTCTACGTTCAAATACAACGGGTGCAAAACAGTTGCACACGCGGAATACTCAGGTTATACTTGACGAGCCAAGCAGATACACATATGGCCTCGGAACACGGAGACCGAAAGGTCGAGCGTGAATCATATAGTAGATATGATCAACATAGTGATTTTCACCAATGAAACTACTCCATCTCACGTGATGATTGGACAAGGTTTAGTTGATTTGGATCACGTAATCACTTAGAGGATTAGAGGGATGTCTATCTAAGTGGGAGTTCTTTAAGTAATATGATTAATTTAACCTAATTTATCATGAAACTTAGTACCTGATAGTATCTTGCTTGTTTATGTTTGATTGTAGATAGATGGCCCGTGCTGTTGTTCCATTGAATTTTAATGCGTTCCTTGAGAAAGCAAAGTTGAAAGATGATGGTAGCAATTACACGGACTGGGTCCGTAACTTGAGGATTATCCTCATTGCTGCACAGAAGAATTACGTCCTGGAAGCACCGCTGGGTGCCAGGCCTGCTGCTGGAGCAACACCAGATGTTATGAACGTCTGGCAGAGCAAAGATGATGACTACTCGATAGTTCAGTGTGCCATGCTTTATGGCTTAAAATCGGGACTTCAACGACGTTTTGAACGTCATGGAGCATATGAGATGTTCCAGGAGTTGAAGTTAATATTTCAAGCAAATGCCCGGATTGAGAGATATGAAGTCTCCAATAAGTTCTATAGCTGCAAGATGGAGGAGAACAGTTCTGTCAGTGAGCATATACTCAAAATGTCTGGGTATAATAATCACTTGATTCAATTGGGAGTTAATCTTCCAGATGATTGCGTCATTGACGGAATTCTCCAATCACTGCCACCAAGCTACAAGAGCTTCGTGATGAACTATAATGTGCAAGGGATGAATAAGACTATTCCTGAGCTCTTCGCAATGCTGAAAGCTGCGGAGGTAGAAATCAAGAAGGAGCATCAAGTGTTGATGGTCAACAAGACCACTAGTTTCAAGAAAAAGGGCAAAGGGAGAAGAAGGGGAACTTCGAAAAGAACAGCAAGCATGTTGCTACTCAAGAGAAGAAACCCAAACCTGGACGAGGTGACGATGCGCGTGGGAAATGGTTCCAAAGTCGATGTGATCGCGGTCGGCACGCTACCTCTACATCTACCTTCGGGATTAGTATTAGACCTAAATAATTGTTATTTGGTGCCAGCGTTAAGCATGAACATTATATCTGGATCTTGTTTGATGCGAGACGGTTATTCATTTAAATCAGAGAATAATGGTTGTTCTATTTACATGAGTAATATCTTTTATGGTCATGCACCCTTAAAGAGTGGTCTATTCTTATTAAATCTCGATAGTAGTGACACACATATTCATTGTGTTGAAACCAAAAGATGCAGAGTTGATAATGATAGTGCAACTTATTTGTGGCACTGCCGTTTGGGTCATATCGGTATAAAGCGCATGAAGAAACTCCATACTGATGGCTTTTGGAACCACTTGATTATGAATCACTTGGTACTTGCGAACCGTGCCTTATGGGTAATATGACAAAAACACCGTTCTCCGGTACTATGGAGAGAGCAACAGATTTATTGGAAATCATACATACAGATGTATGTGGTCCGATGAATGTTGAGGCTCGTGGCGGATATCGTTATTTTCTCACCTTCACAGATGACTTAAGCAGATATGGGTATATCTACTTAATGAAACATAAGTCTGAAACATTTGAAAAGTTCAAAGAATTTCAGAGTGAAGTTGAAAATCATCGTAACAAGAAAATAAAATTCCTACGATCTGATCGTGGAGGAGAATATTTGAGTTACGAGTTTGGTTTACATTTAAAACAATGTGGAATAGTTTCGCAACTCACGCCACCCGGAACACCACAACGTAATGGTGTGTCCGAACGTCATAATCGTACTTTACTAGATATGGTGCGATCTATGATGTCTCTTACTGATTTACCGCTATCGTTTTGGGGATATGCTCTAGATACAACCACATTCACGTTAAATAGGGCACCATCAAAATCTGTTGAGACGACGCCATATGAACTGTGGTTTGGCAAGAAACCAAAGTTGTCGTTTCTGAAAGTTTGGGGCTGCGATGCTTATGCGAAAAAACTTCAACCTGATAAGCTCGAACCCAAATCGGAGAAATGTGTCTTCATAGGATATCCAAAGGAAACTATTGGATACACCTTCTATCACAGATCCGAAGGCAAGACTTTTGTTGCTAAATTTGGAAACTTTCTAGAGAAGGAGTTTCTCTCGAAAGAAGTGAGTGGGAGGAAAGTAGAACTTGACGAGGTAACTGTACCTGCTTCCTTATTGGAAAGTAGTACATCACAGAAACCAGTTTCTGTGACACCTACACCAATTAGTGAGGAAGCTAATGATAATGATCATGAAACTTCAGAACAAGATACTACTGAACCTCGTAGATCAACCAGAGTAAGATCCGTGCTAGAGTGGTACGGTAATCCTGTTCTGGAAGTCATGATACTAGATCATGATGAACCTACGAACTATGAAGAAGCGATGGTGAGCCCAGAAATGGCTTGAAGCCATGAAATCTGAGATGGGATCCATGTATGAGATCAAAGTATGGACTTTGGTTGACTTGCCCAATGATCGGCAAGCAATTGAGAATAAATGGATCTTCAAGAAGAAGACTGACGCTGTCGGTAATATTATTGTCTACAAAGCTCGACTTGTCGCAAAAGGTTTTCGGCAAGTTCAAGGGATTGACTATGATGAGACCTTCTCACCCGTAGCCATGCTTAAGTCTGTCCGAATCATTTTAGCAATTGCCGCATTTTATGATTATGAAATTTGGCAAATGGATGTGAAAACTGCATTCCTGAATGGATTTCTGCAAGAAGAGTTGTATATGATGCAGCCGGAAGGTTTTGTCGATCCAAAGCGAGCTAACAAAGTGTGCAAGCTCCAGCGATCCATTTATGGACTGGTGCAAGCCTCTCGGAGTTGGAAAAAACGCTTTGATAGTGTGATCAAAGCATTTGGTTTTGTACAGACTTTTGGAGAAGCCTGTATTTACAAGAAAGTGAGTGGGAGCTCTGTAGCATTTCTAATATTATATGTAGATGACATATTGCTAATCGGAAATGATATAGAATTTCTGGATAGCATAAAAGGATACTTGAATAAGATTTTTTCAATGAAAGACCTCGGTGAAGCTGCTTACATTTTGGGCATTAAGATCTATAGAGATAGATCAAGACGCTTAATTGGACTTTCATAAAGCACATACCTTGACAAAGTTTTGAAGAAGTTCAAAATGGATCAAGCAAAGAAAGGATTCTTGCCTGTGTTACAAGGTGTGAAATTGAGTAGGACTCAATCCCCGACCAATGCAGAAGATAGAGAGAAAATGAAAGATGTTCCCTATGCTTCAGCCATAGGCTCTATCATGTATGCAATGCTGTGTACCAGACCTGATGTGTGTCTTGCTATAAGTCTAGCAGGGAGGTACCAAAGTAATCCAGGAGTGGATCACTGGACAACGGTCAAGAACATCCTGAAATACCTGAAAAGGACTAAGGATATGTTTCTCATATATGGAGGTGACAAAGAGCTCATCGTAAATGGTTACGTTGATGCAAGCTCATCGTAAATGGTTACGCCAATCTTATGCTTCCACGACTATCGCTACCGCTTAGTGATAAAGTAAAGCATTACAGCGCGATTGCATTGCATACAATAAAGCGACAACCATATGGCTCCTGCCAGTTGCCGATAACTCGGTTACAAAACATGATCATCTCATACAATAAAATTTAGCATCATGTCTTGACCATATCACGTCACAACATGCCCTGCAAAAACAAGTTAGACGTCCTCTACTTTGTTGTTGCAAGTTTTACGTGGCTGCTACAGGCTTAAGCAAGAACCAATCTTACCTACGCATCAAAACCACAACGATAGTTTGTCAAGTTGGTGCTGTTTTAACCTTCGCAAGGACCGGGCGTAGCCACACTCAGTTCAACTAAAGTTGGAGAAACTGTCACCTGCTAGCCACCTTTGTGCAAAGCACGTCGGGAGAACCGGTCTCGCGTAAGCATACGCGTAATGTCGGTCTGGGCTGCTTTGTCCAACAATACCGCCGAACCAAAGTATGACATGCTGGTAAGCAGTATGACTTATATCGCCCACAACTCACTTGTGTTCTACTCGTGCATATAACAGCAACACATAAAACCTAGGCTCGGATGCCACTATTGGGGAACGTAGTAATTTCAAAAAAATTCCTACGCACACGCAAGATCATGGTGATGCATAGCAACGAGAGGGGAGAGTGTGATCTACGTACCCTTGTAGACCGACAACGGAAGCGTTAGCACAATGCGGTAGATGTAGTTGTACGTCTTCACAGCCCGACCGATCAAGCACCGACACTACGGCACCTCCGAGTTCTAGCACACGTTCAGCTCGATGACGATCCCCGGATTCCGATCCAGCAAAGTGTCGGGGAAGAGTTCCGTCAGCACGACGGCGTGGTGACGATCTTGATGTACTACTGTCGCAGGGTTTCGCCTAAGCACCGCTACAATATTATCGAGGATTATGGTGGAAGGGGGCACCGCACACGGCTAAGAATATGATCACATGGATCAACTTGTGTGTCTAGGGGTGCCCCCTGCCCCCGTATATAAAGGAGCAGGGGAAGGTGCGGCCGGCCAGGAGGAGGGCGCGCCAGGAGGAGTCCTACTCCCACCGGGAGTAGGATTCCCCCCTTTCCTAGTTGGAATAGGATTCGGGAGGGGGAAAGAGGAGAGAGAGAAGGAAGGGGGGGCGCCGCCCCCCTCTCCTTGTCCTATTCGGACTAAGGGGGGAGGGGCGCGCGGCCCAGCCCTGGCCACCTCTCCTCTCTTCCACTAAAGCCCACTAAGGCCCATATACCTCCCAGGGGGTTCCGGTAACCTCCCGGTTTCACCCGGAACACTTACGATATCCAAATATAGGCTTCCAATATATCAATCTTTATGTCTCGACCATTTCGAGACTCCTCGTCATGTCCGCGATCACATCCGGGACTCCGAAGAAACTTTGGTACATCAAAATGCATAAACTCATAATATAACTGTCATCAAAACCGTAAGCGTGCGGACCCTACGGGTTCGAGAACAATGTAGACATGACCGAGACACGTCTCCGGTCAATAACCAATAGCGGAACCTGGATGCTCATATTGGCTCCCACATATTCTACGAAGATCTTTATCGGTCAGACCGCATAACAACATATGTTGTTCCCTTTTGAAGGAAATATGCCCTAGAGGCAATAATAAAGTTATTATTTATTTCCTTATTTCATGATAAATGTTTATTATTCATGCTAGAATTGTATTAACCGGAAACATAATACATGTGTGAATACATAGACAAACAAAGTGTCACTAGTATGCCTCTACTTGACTAGCTCGTTAATCAAAGATGGTTATGTTTCCTGACCATGAACAAAGAGTTGTTATTTGAGTAACGAGGTCACATCATTAGTTGAATGATCTGATTGACATGACCCATTCCATTAGCTTAGCACCTGATCGTTTAGTATGTTGCTATTGCTTTCTTCATGACTTATACATGTTCCTATGACTATGAGATTATGCAACTCCCGTTTACCGGAGGAACACTTTGGGTGCTACCAAACGTCACAACGTAACTGGGTGATTATAAAGGAGCATTACAGGTGTCTCCAAAGGTAGATGTTGGGTTGGCGTATTTCGAGATTAGGATTTGTCACTCCGATTGTCGGAGAGGTATCTCTGGGCCCTCTCGGTAATACACATCACATAAGCCTTGCAAGCATTACAACTAATATGTTAGTTGTGAGATGATGTATTACGGAACGAGTAAAGAGACTTGCCGGTAACGAGATTGAACTAGGTATTGGATACCGACGATCAAATCTCGGGCAAGTAACATACCGATGACAAAGGGAACAACGTATGTCGTTATGCGGTCTGACCGATAAAGATCTTCGTAGAATATGTAGGAGCCAATATGGGCATCCAGGTCCCGCTATTGGTTATTGACCGGAGACGTGTCTCGGTCATGTCTACATTGTTCTCGAACCCGTAGGGTCCGCACGCTTAAGGTTTCGATGACAGTTATATTATGAGTTTATGAGTTTTGATGTACCGAAGGAGTTCGGAGTCCCGGATGAGATCGGCGACATGACGAGGAGTCTCGAAATGGTCGAGACGTAAAGATCGATATATTGGACGACTATATTCGGAGTTCGGAAAGGTTCCGAGTGATTCGGGTATTTTCGGGAGTACCGGGGAGTTACGGGAATACGGGGAAGAGTATTGGGCCTTGATGGGCTTTAGTGGGAAGAGGAGAAAAAGGCTGCGCCCCCCCTCCCCTCTAGTCCGAATTGGACTAGGGGAAAGGGGGCCGGCCACCTCTCCTTCTCCTCCTATTCCTTCTCCCTTCCTCCCCTCTTGGTGGACTCCTACTAGGACTTGGAGTCCTAGTAGGACTCCCTATCCTGGCCGCACCTTTGCCTTGGCCGGCCTCCTCCTCCTCCATCCTTTATATACAGGGGCAGGGGGCACCCCATAGACACAAGTTGATCCACGTGATCTATTCCTTAGCCGTGTGCGGTGCCCCCTGCCACCATATACCTCGATAATACTGTAGCGGAGTTTAGGCGAAGCCCTGCTGCTGTAGTTCATCAAGATCGTCACCACGCCGTCGTGCTGACGGAACTCTTCCCCGACACTTTGCTGGATCGGAGTCCGGGGATCGTCATCGAGCTGAACGTGTGCTCGAACTCGGAGGTGCCGTAGTTTCGGTACTTGATCGGTTGGATCGTGAAGACGTACGACTACTTCCTCTACGTCGTGTCATCGCTTCCGCAGTCGGTCTGCGTTGGGTACGTAGACAACACTCTCCTCTCGTTGCTATGCATCACATGATCCTGTGTGCGCGTAGGAAATTTTTTGAAATTACTACGAATCCCAACAGTGGCATCCGAGCCTAGGTTACTTATGTTGATGTTATATGCACGAGTAGAACACAAGTGAGTTGTGGACGATACAAGTCATACTGCCTACCAGCATGTCATATTTTGGTTCGGCGGTATTGTTGGACGAGACGACCCGGACCAACCTTACGCGTACGCTTACGCGAGACCGGTTCCCTCGACGTGCTTTGCACATAGATGGCTTGCGGGCGACTGTCTCTCCAACTTTAGTTGAACCGAGTATGGCTACGCCCGGTCCTTGAGAAGGTTAAAATGGAGTCTATTTGACAAACTATCGTTGTGGTTTTGATGCGTAGGTGAGATTGGTTCTTACTTAAGCCCGTAGCAGCCACGTAAAACATGCAACAACAAAGTAGAGGACGTCTAACTTGTTTTTGCAGGGCATGTTGTGATGTGATATGGTCAAGGCATGATGCTAAATTTTATTGTATGAGATGATCATGTTTTGTAACCGAGTTATCGGCAACTGGCTGGAGCCATATGGTTGTCGCTTTATTGTATGCAATGCAATCGCGATGTAATGCTTTACTTTATTACTAAACGGTAGTGATAGTCGTGGAAGCATAAGATTGGCGAGACGACAACGATGCTACGATGGAGATCAAGGTGTCGCGACGGTGACGATGGTGATCATGACGGTGCTTCGGAGATGGAGATCACAAGCACAAGATGATGATGGCCATATCATATCACTTATATTGATTGCATGTGATGTTTATCTTTTTATGCATCTTATCTTGCTTTGATTGACGGTAGCATTATAAGATGATCTCTCACTAAATTATCAAGAAGTGTTCTCCCTGAGTATGCACCGTTGCAAAAGTTCTTCGTGCTGAGACACCACGTGATGATCGGGTGTGATAAGCTCTACGTTCAAATACAACGGGTGCAAAACAGTTGCGCACGCAGAATACTCAGGTTAAACTTGACGAGCCTAGCATATGCAGATATGGCCTCGGAACACGGAGACCGAAAGGTCGAGCGTGAATCATATAGTAGATATGATCAACATAAAGATGTTCACCGATGAAACTACTCCATCTCACGTGATGATCGGTTATGGTTTAGTTGATTTGGATCACGTGATCACTTAGAAGATTAGAGGGATATCTATCTAAGTGGGAGTTCTTAAGTAATATGATTAAATTGAACTTAAATTTATCATGAACTTAGTCCTGGTAGTATTTTGCAAATTATGTTGTAGATCGAAAGCTCGCGTTGTTGCTTCCCTGTGTTTATTTTGATATGTTCCTAGAGAAAATTGTGTTGAAAAATGTTAGTAGCAATGATGCGGATTTGATCCGCGATCTGAGGTTTATCCTCATTGCTGCACAGAAGAATTATGTCCTTGATGCACCGCTAGGTGACGGACCTATTGCAGGAGCAGATGCAGAAGTTATGAACGTCTGGCTAGCTCAATATGATGACTACTTGATAGTTTAGTGCACCATGCTTAACGGCTTAGAATCGGGACTTCAAAGACGTTTTGAACGTCATGGACCATATGAGATGTTCCAGGAATTGAAGTTAATATTTCAAGCAAATACCCGAGTTGAGAGATATGAAGTCTCCAACAAGTTCTATAGCTAAAAGATGGAGGAGAATCGCTCAACTAGTGAGCATGTGCTCAGATTGTCTGGGTACTTCAATCGCTTGAATCAAGTGGGAGTTAATCTTCCAGATAAGATAGTGATTGACAGAATTCTCTAGTCACCATCACCAAGTTAGTAGAACTTCGTGATAAACTATAGTATGCAAGGGATGATGAAAATGATTCCCGAGCTCTTCGTGATGTTGAAATCAACGAAGGTAGAAATCAAGAAAGAGCATCAAGTGTTGATGGTTGACAAGATCACTAGTTTCAAGAAAAGGGCAAAGGGAAAGAAAGGGGAACTTCAAGTAGATTGACAAGCAAGTTGTCACTCCCACGAAGAAGCCCAAAGCTGAACCAAAGCCTGAAACTGAGTGCTTACACTGCAAAGGAAATAGTCACTGGAAGCGGAACTACCCTAAATATTTGGTGGATAAGAAGGATGGCAAAGTGAAAAAGGGTATATTTGATATACAGGTGTTTGATGTGTACTTTACTAGTGTTTATAGCAACCCCTCGGTATTTGGTACTGGTTCAGTTGCTAAGAGTAGTAACTCGAAACGGGAGTTGCAGAATAAACAGAAACTAGTTAAGGGTGAAGTGATGATGTGTGTTGAAAATAGTTTCAAGATTGATATGATCATCATCGCACACTCCCTATTCTTTCGGGATTAGTGTTGAACCTAAATAAATGTTATTTGGTGTTTGCGTTGAGCATGAATATGATTTGATCATGTTTATTGTAATACGGTTATTCATTTAAGTAAGAGAATAAATTGTTGTTCTGTTTACATGAATGAAACCTTATATGGTTACACACCCAATGAAAATAGTTCGTTGGATCTCGATCATAGTGATACACATAATCATAATATTGAAACCAAAAGATGCAAAGTTAATAATGATAAGTGCAACTTGTTTGTAGCACTGCCGTTTAGGTCATATTGGTGTAAAGCGCATGAAGAAACTCCATACTGATGGGCTTTTGGAATCACTTGATTATGAATCAGTTGATGCTTGCGAACCATGCCTCATGGGCAAGATGACTAAGACTCTGTTCTTCGGAACAATGGAGCGAGCAATAGATTTGTTGAAAATCATACATACTGATGTATGTAGTCCGATGAATATTGAGGCTCGCGACAGGTATCATTATTTTCTGATCTTCACAGATGATTTGAGCAGATATGAGTATATCTACTTGATGAAACATAAGTCTGAAACATTTGAAAAGTTCAAAGAATTTCAGAGTGAAGTGAAAAATCATCGTAACAAGAAAATAAAGTTTCTACGATCTGATCGTAGAGAAGAGTATTTGAGTTACGAGTTTGGCCTTCAGTTAAAAACAATGTGAAATAGTTTCACTACTCATGCCACCTAGAACACCACAATATAATGGTGTGTCCGAACATCGTAACCGCACTTTATTTGATATGGTGCGATCTATGATATCTCTTTACCACTATCGTTTTGGGGTTATGCATTAGAGACAGCTGCATTCACGTTTTAAAATAGGGCACCGTCTAAATCCGTTGAGACGACACTGTATGAAC
Source organism: Triticum aestivum (assembly GCF_018294505.1). Lineage (NCBI taxonomy): Eukaryota > Viridiplantae > Streptophyta > Magnoliopsida > Poales > Poaceae > Triticum > Triticum aestivum. The sequence goes on along the minus strand of NC_057812.1, from coordinate 683,840,264 downwards.
TATGGTTTAGCAGTAAACCTAACCTGTTGTTTCTTAAAGTTTGGGGCTGCGATGCTTATGTGAAAAAGTTTCATCCTGATAAGCTCGAACCCAAATCGGAGAAGTGCGTCTTCATACCCAAAGGAAATTGTTGGGTACACCTTCTATCACAGATCCGAAGGCAAGACATTCGTTGCTAAAATGGATCCTTTCCAGAGAAGGAGTTTCTCTCGAAAGAAGTGAGTGGGAGGAGAGTAGAACTTGATGAGGTAATTATACCTTCTCCCTTATTGGAAAGTAGTTCATCACAGAAATCAGTTCCAGTGATTCCTACACCAATAAGTGAGGAAGTTAATGATGATGATCATCAAACTTCAGATCAAGTTACTACCAAACCTCGTAGGTCTTCCAGAGTAAGATCCGCACCAGAGTGGTACGGTAATCATGTTACTAGACCATGATGAACCTACGAACTATGAGGAAGCAATGATGAGCCCAGATTCCGCGAAATGGTTTGAGGCCATGAAATCTGAGATATGATCCATGTATGAGAACAAAGTTTGGACTTTGGTTGACTTGCCCGATGATCAGCAAGCAATTGAGAATAAATGGATCTTCAAGAGGAAGACGGACGCTGATAGTAGTGTTACTATCTACAAAGCTAGAATTGTCGCAAAAAGGTTTTCGACAAGTTCAAGGTGTTGACTACGATGAGATTTTCTCACTCGTATCTATGCTTAAGTCTGTCCGAATCATGTTAGCAATTGCCGCATTTTATGAAATCTGGCAAATGGATAAACAAAACTGCATTCCTTAATGGATTTATTAAAGAAGAGTTGTATATGATGCAACCAGAAGGTTTTGTCAATCCTAAAGGTACTAACAAAATGTGCAAGCTCCAGCGATCCATCTATGGACTGGTGCAAGCCTCTCGGAGTAGGAATATACGCTTTGATGAGTTGATCAAAGCATATGGTTTTATACAGACTTTTTGAGAAGCCTGTATTTACAATAAAGTGAGTGGGAGCACTACAGCCTTTCTGATTAGTATATGTGAGTGACATATTGTTGATCAGAAATGATGTAGAATTTTTCTGCAAAGCATAAAGGAGTGTTTTAAAGGAGTTCTTTAAAAGGAAAAGACCTCAGTAAAAGCTACTTACATATTAAGCATCAAGATCTATTGAGATAGATCAAGACGCTTGATAAGATTTTCAATGAGTACATACCTTGGCAAGATTTTGAAATAGTTCAAAATGGAACAGTCAAAGAAAGAGTTCTTGCCTGTGTTGCAAAGGTATGAAATTGAGTAAGACTCAAATCCCGACCACAGCAGAAAATAGAAAAAATGAAAAGTCATTCCCTATGCCTCAGTCATAGGTTCTATAAAGTATGCTATGCTATGTACCAGACCTATTGTATACCTTACTCTGAATTTGGCAAGAGAGTACAATAGTGATCTAGGAGTAGATCACTGGACATTGGTCAAGAATATCCTTAGTAAGGACTAAGGAGATGTTTCTCGATTATGGAGGTAATAAAAGAGTTTGTTGTAAAAGTTACACTAAGTCTCAACCTAGATACATATTGAAAGTGGGAGCAATTAGCTAGAGTAGCTCCGTGCAGAGCATTGTTGACATAAATATTTGCAAAATACTTACGGATCTGAATGTGACAGACCCGTTGACTAAGATTCTCTCACAAGCAAAACATGATCGCACCTTAGTACTCCTTGGGTGTTAATCACATGGTGATGTGAACTATTGCTGTTAAATCACATGGCGATGTGAACTAGATTATTGACTCTAGTGCAAGTGGGAGACTGAAGGAAATATGCCCTAGAGGCAATAATAAAGTTATTATTTATTTCCTTATTTCATGATAAATGTTTATTATTCATGCTAGAATTGTATTAACCGGAAACATAATACATGTGTGAATACATAGACAAACAAAGTGTCACTAGTATGCCTCTACTTGACTAGCTCGTTAATCAAAGATGGTTATGTTTCCTGACCATGAACAATGAGTTGTTATTTGAGTAACGAGGTCACATCATTAGTTGAATGATCTGATTGACATGACCCATTCCATTAGCTTAGCACCTGATCGTTTAGTATGTTGCTATTGCTTTCTTCATGACTTATACATGTTCCTATGACTATGAGATTATGCAACTCCCGTTTACCGGAGGAACACTTTGGGTGCTACCAAACGTCACAACGTAACTGGGTGATTATAAAGGAGCATTACAGGTGTCTCCAAAGGTAGATGTTGGGTTGGCCTATTTCGAGATTAGGATTTGTCACTCCGATTGTCGGAGAGGTATCTCTGGGCCCTCTCGGTAATACACATCACATAAGCCTTGCAAGCATTACAACTAATATGTTAGTTGTGAGATGATGTATTACGGAACGAGTAAAGAGACTTGCCGGTAACGAGATTGAACTAGGTATTGGATACCGACGATCAAATCTCGGGCAAGTAACATACCGATGACAAAGGGAACAACGTATGTCGTTATGCGGTCTGAACGATAAAGATCTTCGTAGAATATGTAGGAGCCAATATGGGCATCCAGGTCCCGCTATTGGTTATTGACCGGAGACGTGTCTCGGTCATGTCTACATTGTTCTCGAACCCGTAGGGTCCGCACGCTTAAGGTTTCGATGACAGTTATATTATGAGTTTATGAGTTTTGATGTACCGAAGGAGTTCCGAGTCCCGGATGAGATCGGGGACATGACGAGGAGTCTCGAAATGGTCGAGACGTAAAGATCGATATATTGGACGACTATATTCGGAGTTCGGAAAGGTTCCGAGTGATTCGGGTATTTTCGGGAGTACCGGGGAGTTACGGGAATACGGGGAAGAGTATTGGGCCTTGATGGGCTTTAGTGGGAAGAGGAGAAAAAGGCTGCGCCCCCCCTCCCCTCTAGTCCGAATTGGACTAGGGAAAAGGGGGCCGGCCACCTCTCCTTCTCCTCCTATTCCTTCTCCCTTCCTCCCCTCTTGGTGGACTCCTACTAGGACTTGGAGTCCTAGTAGGACTCCCTATCCTGGCCGCACCTTTGCCTTGGCCGGCCTCCTCCTCCTCCATCCTTTATATACAGGGGCAGGGGGCACCCCATAGACACAAGTTGATCCACGTGATCTATTCCTTAGCCGTGTGCGGTGCCCCCTGCCACCATATACCTCGATAATACTGTAGCGGAGTTTAGGCGAAGCCCTGCTGCTGTAGTTCATCAAGATCGTCACCACGCCGTCGTGCTGACGAAACTCTTCCCCGACACTTTGCTGGATCGGAGTCCGGGGATCGTCATCGGGCTGAACGTGTGCTCGAACTCGGAGGTGCCGTAGTTTCGGTGCTTGATCGGTTGGATCGTGAAGACGTACGACTACTTCCTCTACGTCGTGTCATCGCTTCCGCAGTCGGTCTGCGTTGGGTACGTAGACAACACTCTCCCCTCGTTGCTATGCATCACATGATCCTGTGTGCGCGTAGGAAATTTTTTGAAATTACTACGAAACCCAACAGTGGCATCCGAGCCTAGGTTAATGATGTTGATGTTATATGCACGAGTAGAACACAAGTGAGTTGTGGACGATACAAGTCATACTGCCTACCAGCATGTCATATTTTGGTTCAGCGGTATTGTTGGACGAGACGACCCGGACCAACCTTACGCGTACGCTTACGCGAGACCGGTTCCCTCGACGTGCTTTGCACAGAGATGGCTTGCGGGCGACTGCCTCTCCAACTTTAGTTGAACCAAGTATGGCTACGCCCGGTCCTTGCGAAGGTTAAAACGGAGTCTATTTGACAAACTATCGTTGTGGTTTTGATGCGTAGGTGAGATTGGTTCTTACTTAAGCCCGTAGCAGCCACGTAAAACATGCAACAATAAAGTAGAGGACGTCTAACTTGTTTTTGCAGGGCATGTTGTGATGTGATATGGTCAAGGCATGATGCTGAATTTTATTGTATGAGATGATCATGTTTTGTAACCGAGTTATCGGCAACTGGCAGGAGCCATATGGTTGTCGCTTTATTGTATGCAATGCAATCGCGATGTAATGCTTTACTTTATTACTAAACGGTAGTGATAGTCGTGGAAGCATAAGATTGGCGAGACGACAACGATGCTACGATGGAGATCAAGGTGTCGCGCCGGTGACGATGGTGATCATGACGGTGCTTCGGAGATGGAGATCACAAGCACAAGATGATGATGGCCATATCATATCACTTATATTGATTGCATGTGATGTTTATCTTTTTATGCATCTTATCTTGCTTTGATTGACGGTAGCATTATAAGATGATCTCTCACTAAATTATCAAGAAGTGTTCTCCCTGAGTATGCACCGTTGCGAAAGTTCTTCGTGCTGAGACACCACGTGATGATCGGGTGTGATAGGCTCTACGTTCAAATACAACGGGTGCAAAACAGTTGCGCACGCAGAATACTCAGGTTAAACTTGACGAGCCTAGCATATGAAGATATGGCCTCGGAACACGGAGACCGAAAGGTCGAGCGTGAATCATATAGTAGATATGATCAACATAAAGATGTTCACCGATGAAACTACTCCATCTCACGTGATGATCGGACATGGTTTAGTTGATTTGGATCACGTGATCACTTAGAGGATTAGAGGGATGTCTATCTAAGTGGGAGTTCTTTAGTAATATGATTAATTGAACTTAAAATTTATCATGAACTTAGTCCTGGTAGTATTTTGCAAATTATGTTGTAGATCAATAGCTTGCGTTGTTGCTCTCATATGTTTATTTTGATATGTTCCTAGAGAATATTGTGTTGAAAAATGTTAGTAGCAATGATGCGGATTCGATCCGTGATCTGAGGTTTATCCTCATTGCTGCACAGAAGAATTATGTCCTTAATGCACCGCTAGGTGACAGACCTATTGCAGGAGCAGATGCAGAAGTTATGAACGTCTGGCTAGCTTAATATGATGACTACTTGATAGTTTAGTGCACCATGCTTAACGGCTTAGAATCGGGACTTCAAAGACGTTTTGAACGTCATGGACCATATGAGATGTTCCAGGAATTGAAGTTAATATTTCAAGCAAATACCCGAGTTGAGAGATATGAAGTCTCCAACAAGTTCTATAGCTAAAAGATGGAGGAGAATCGCTCAACTAGTGAGCATGTGCTCAGATTGTCTGGGTACTTCAATCGCTTGAATCAAGTGGGAGTTAATCTTCCAGATAAGATAGTGATTGACAGAATTCTCTAGTCACCATCACCAAGTTAGTAGAACTTCGTGATAAACTATAGTATGCAAGGGATGATGAAAATGATTCCCGAGCTCTTCGTGATGTTGAAATCAACGAAGGTAGAAATCAAGAAAGAGCATCAAGTGTTGATGGTTGACAAGATCACTAGTTTCAAGAAAAGGGCAAAGGGAAAGAAAGGGGAACTTCAAGTAGATTGACAAGCAAGTTGTCACTCCCACGAAGAAGCCCAAAGCTGAACCAAAGCCTGAAACTGAGTGCTTACACTGCAAAGGAAATAGTCACTGGAAGCGGAACTACCCTAAATATTTGGTGGATAAGAAGGATGGCAAAGTGAAAAAGGGTATATTTGATATACAGGTGTTTGATGTGTACTTTACTAGTGTTTATAGCAACCCCTCGGTATTTGGTACTGGTTCAGTTGCTAAGAGTAGTAACTCGAAACGGGAGTTGCAGAATAAACAGAAACTAGTTAAGGGTGAAGTGATGATGTGTGTTGAAAATAGTTTCAAGATTGATATGATCATCATCGCACACTCCCTATTCTTTCGGGATTAGTGTTGAACCTAAATAAATGTTATTTGGTGTTTGCGTTGAGCATGAATATGATTTGATCATGTTTATTGTAATACGGTTATTCATTTAAGTAAGAGAATAAATTGTTGTTCTGTTTACATGAATGAAACCTTATATGGTTACACACCCAATGAAAATAGTTCGTTGGATCTCGATCATAGTGATACACATAATCATAATATTGAAACCAAAAGATGCAAAGTTAATAATGATAAGTGCAACTTGTTTGTAGCACTGCCGTTTAGGTCATATTGGTGTAAAGCGCATGAAGAAACTCCATACTGATGGGCTTTTTGAATCACTTGATTATGAATCAGTTGATGCTTGCGAACCATGCCTCTTAGGCAAGATGACTAAGACTCTGTTCTTCGGAACAATGGAGCGAGCAATAGATTTGTTGAAAATCATACATACTGATGTATGTAGTCCGATGAATATTGAGGCTCTCGACAGGTATCATTATTTTCTGATCTTCACAGATGATTTGAGCAGATATGAGTATATCTACTTGATGAAACATAAGTCTGAAACATTTGAAAAGTTCAAAGAATTTCAGAGTGAAGTGAAAAATCATCGTAACAAGAAAATAAAGTTTCTACGATCTGATCGTAGAGAAGAGTATTTGAGTTACGAGTTTGGCCTTCAGTTAAAAACAATGTGAAATAGTTTCACTACTTATGCCACCTAGAACACCACAATATAATGGTGTGTCCGAACGTCATAACCGTACTTTATTAGATATGGTGCGATCTATGATGTGTCTTACCGATCTACCACTATCGTTTTGGGGTTATGCATTAGAGACAGCTGCATTCACGTTAAATAGGGCACCATCAAAATCCGTTGAGACGACGCCTTATGAACTGTGGTTTAGCAAGAAACCAAAGTTGTCGTTTCTTAAAGTTTGGGGCTGCGATGCTTATGTGAAAAAGCTTCAACCTGATAAGCTCGAACCCAAATCGGAGAAATGTGTATTCATAGGATACCCAAAGGAAACTGTTGGGTACACCTTCTATCACAGATCCGAAGGCAAAACATTTGTTGCTAAGAATGGATCATTTCTAGAGAAGGAGTTTCTCTCGAAAGAAGTGAGTGGGAGGAAAGTAGAACTTGACGAGGTAACTGTACCTGCTCCCTTACTGGAAAGTAGTTCATCACAGAAAACTGTTTCAGTGACACCTACACCAGTTAGTGAGGAAGCTAATGATAATGATCATGAAACTTCAGATCAAGATACTACTGAACCGCGTAGATCAACCAGAGTAAGATCCGCACCAGAGTGGTACGGTAATCCTGTTCTGGAGGTCATGCTACTAGATCATGATGAACCTACGAACTATGAGGAAGCAATGATGAGCCCAGATTCCACGAAATGGCTTGAGGCCATGAAATCTGAGATATGATCCATGTATGAGAACAAAGTGTAGACTTTGATTGACTTGCCCGATGATCGGTGAGTCATTAAGAATAAATGGATCTTCAAGAGGAAGACGGACGTTGATAGTAGTGTTACTATCTACAAAGCTAGACTTGTCGAAAAGGGTTTTTGACAAAGTTCAAGGTGTTGAATACGATGAGATTTTCTTACTCGTATCGATGCTTAAAAGTCTGTCCGAATCATGTTAGCAATTGCCGCATTTTATGATTATGAAATTTGGCAGATGGATGTCAAAACTGCATTCCTGAATGGATTTCTGGAAGAAGAGTTGTATATGATGCAACCAGAAGGTTTTATCGATCCAAAGGAAGCTAACAAAGTGTGCAAGCTCCAGCGATCCATTTATGGACTGGTGCAAGCCTCTCGGAGTTGGAATAAACGTTTTGATAGTGTGATCAAAGCATTTGGTTTTATACAGACTTTCGGAGAAGCCTGTATTTACAAGAAAGTGAGTGGGAGCTCTGTAGCATTTCTGATATTATATGTGGATGACATATTACTGATTGGAAATGATATAGAATTTCTGGATAGCATAAAGGGATACTTGAATAAAAGTTTTTCAATGAAAGACCTCGGTGAAGCTGCTTACATATTAAGCATCAAGATCTATTGAGATAGATCAAGACGCTTGATAAGATTTTCAATGAGTACATACCTTGGCAAGATTTTGAAATAGTTCAAAATGGAACAGTCAAAGAAAGAGTTCTTGCTTGTGTTGCAAAGGTATGAAATTGAGTAAGACTCAAATCCCGACCACAGCAGAAAATAGAAAAAATGAAAAGTCATTCCCTGTGCCTCAGTCATAGGTTCTATAAAGTATGCTATGCTATGTACCAGACCTATTGTATACCTTACTCTGAATTTGGCAAGAGAGTACAATAGTGATCTAGGAGTAGATCACTGGACATTTCAAGAATATCCTTAGTAAGGACTAAGGAGATGTTTCTCGATTATGGAGGTGATAAAAGAGTTTGTTGTAAAAGTTACACTAAGTCTCAACCTGGATACATATTGAAAGTGGGAGCAATTAGCTAGAGTAGCTCCGTGCAGAGCATTGTTGACATAAATATTTGCAAAATACTTACGGATCTGAATGTGACAGACCCATTGACTAAGATTCTCTCACAAGCAAAAACATGATCGCACCTTAGTACTCCTTGGGTGTTAATCACATAGCAATGTGAACTAGATGACTGAATCTAGTAAAACCCTTTGGGTGTTGATCACATATCGATGTGAACTATGGGTGTTAATCACATGGTGATGTGAACTATTGCTGTTAAATCACATGGCGATGTGAACTAGATTATTGACTCTAGTGCAAGTGGGAGACTGAAGGAAATATGCCCTAGAGGCAATAATAAAGTTATTATTTATTTCCTTATTTCATGATAAATGTTTATTATTCATGCTAGAATTGTATTAACCGGAAACATAATACATGTGTGAATACATAGACAAACAAAGTGTCACTAGTATGCCTCTACTTGACTAGCTCGTTAATCAAAGATGGTTATGTTTCCTGACCATGAACAATGAGTTGTTATTTGAGTAACGAGGTCACATCATTAGTTGAATGATCTGATTGACATGACCCATTCCATTAGCTTAGCACCTGATCGTTTAGTATGTTGCTATTGCTTTCTTCATGACTTATACATGTTCCTATGACTATGAGATTATGCAACTTCCCGTTTACCGGAGGAACACTTTGGGTACTACCAAACGTCACAACGTAACTGGGTGATTATAAAGGAGTACTACAGGTGTCTCCAATGGTCGATGTTGGGTTGGCGTATTTCGAGATTAGGATTTGTCACTCCGATTGTCGGAGAGGTATCTCTGGGCCCTCTCGGTAATACACATCACATAAGCCTTGCAAGCATTACAACTAATATGTTAGTTGTGAGATGATGTATTACGGAACGAGTAAAGAGACTTGCCGGTAACGAGATTGAACTAGGTATTGGATACCGACGATCGAATCTCGGGCAAGTAACATACCGATGACAAAGGGAACAACGTATGTTGTTATGCGGTCTGACCGATAAAGATCTTCGTAGAATATGTAGGAGCCAATATGGGCATCCAGGTCCCGCTATTGGTTATTGACCAGAGACATGTCTCGGTCATGTCTACATTGTTCTCGAACCCGTAGGGTCCGCACGCTTAAGGTTACGATGACAGTTACATTATGAGTTTATGCATTTTGATGTACCGAAGGTTGTTCGGAGTCCCAGATGTGATCACGGACATGACGAGGAGTCTCGAAATGGTCGAGACGTAAAGATTGATATATTGGAAGCCTATGTTTGTGAAGGAAATATGCCCTAGAGGCAATAATAAAGTTATTATTTATTTCCTCATAATCATGATAAATGTTTATTATTCATGCTAGAATTGTATTTACCGGAAACATAATACATGTGTGAATACATAGACAAACAAAAGTGTCACTAGTATGCCTCTACTTGACTAGCTCGTTAATCAAAGATGGTTATGTTTCCTAACCATGAACAATGAGTTGTTATTTGATTAACGAGGTCACATCATTAGTAGAATGATCTGATTGACATGACCCATTCCATTAGCTTAGCACCCGATCGTTTAGTATGTTGCTATTGCTTTCTTCATGACTTATACATGTTCCTATGACTATGAGATTATGCAACTCCCGTTTACCGGAGGAACACTTTGGGTACTACCAAACGTCACAACGTAACTGGGTGATTATAAAGGAGTACTAAAGGTGTCTCCAATGGTCGATGTTGGGTTGGCGTATTTCGAGATTAGGATTTGTCACTCCGATTGTCGGAGAGGTATCTCTGGGCCCTCTCGGTAATACACATCACATAAGCCTTGCAAGCATTACAACTAATATGTTAGTTGTGAGATGATGTATTACGGAACGAGTAAAGAGACTTGCCGGTAACGAGATTGAACTAGGTATTGGATACCGACGATCAAATCTCGGGCAAGTAACATACCGATGACAAAGGGAACAACGTATGTCGTTATGCGGTCTGACCGATAAAGATCTTCGTAGAATATGTAGGAGCCAATATGGGCATCCAGGTCCCGCTATTGGTTATTGACCGGAGACGTGTCTCGGTCATGTCTACATTGTTCTCGAACCCGTAGGGTCCGCACGCTTAAGGTTTCGATGACAGTTATATTATGAGTTTATGAGTTTTGATGTACCGAAGGAGTTCCGAGTCCCGGATGAGATCGGGGACATGACGAGGAGTCTCGAAATGGTCGAGACGTAAAGATCGATATATTGGACGACTATATTCGGAGTTCGGAAAGGTTCCGAGTGATTCGGGTATTTTCGGGAGTACCGGGGAGTTACGGGAATACGGGGAAGAGTATTGGGCCTTGATGGGCTTTAGTGGGAAGAGGAGAAAAAGGCTGCGCCCCCCCTCCCCTCTAGTCCGAATTGGACTAGGGAAAAGGGGGCCGGCCACCTCTCCTTCTCCTCCTATTCCTTCTCCCTTCCTCCCCTCTTGGTGGACTCCTACTAGGACTTGGAGTCCTAGTAGGACTCCCTATCCTGGCCGCACCTTTGCCTTGGCCGGCCTCCTCCTCCTCCATCCTTTATATACAGGGGCAGGGGGCACCCCATAGACACAAGTTGATCCACGTGATCTATTCCTTAGCCGTGTGCGGTGCCCCCTGCCACCATATACCTCGATAATACTGTAGCGGAGTTTAGGCGAAGCCCTGCTGCTGTAGTTCATCAAGATCGTCACCACGCCGTCGTGCTGACGGAACTCTTCCCCGACACTTTGCTGGATCGGAGTCCGGGGATCGTCATCGAGCTGAACGTGTGCTCGAACTCGGAGGTGCCGTAGTTTCGGTACTTGATCGGTTGGATCGTGAAGACGTACGACTACTTCCTCTACGTCGTGTCATCGCTTCCGCAGTCGGTCTGCGTTGGGTACGTAGACAACACTCTCCTCTCGTTGCTATGCATCACATGATCCTGTGTGCGCGTAGGAAAATTTTTGAAATTACTACGAATCCCAACACCTTTGTCATCGGTATGTTACTTGCCCGAGATTCGATCGTCGGTATCTCAATACCTAGTTCAATCTCGTTACCGGCAAGTCTATTTACTCGTTTTGTAATACATCATCTCGCAACTAACTCATTAGTTGCAATGCTTGCAAGGCTTATGTGATGTGCATTACCGAGAGGGCCCAGAGATACCTCTCCGACAAACGGAGTGACAAATCCTAATCTCAAAATACGCCAACCCAACATGTACCTTTGGAGACACCTGTAGAGATCCCTTATAATCACCCAGTTACGTTCTGATGTTTGGTAGCACACAAAGTGTTCCTCCGGCAAACGGGAGTTGCATAATCTCATAGTCATAGGAACATGTATCAGTCATGAAGAAAGCAATAGCAACATACTAAATGATTAGGTGCTAAGCTAATGGAATGGGTCACGTCAATCACATCATTCTCCTAATAATGTGATCCCGTTAATCAAATGACAACACATGTCTATGGTTAGGAAACATAACCACCTTTGATTAATGAGCTAGTCAAGTAGAGGCATACTAGTGACGTTTGGTTTGTCTATGTATTCACACAAGTATTATGTTTCCGGATAATACAATTCTAGCATGAATAATAAACATTTATCATGATATAAGGAAATAAAATAATAACATTATTATTGCCTCTAGGGCATATTTCCTTCAGGAACCGGCACTAATGGTCACATTAGTGCTGGCTCAAATTCAAACCGGCACTAATGTGCTTCACATTTGACCCTTTTTCTACTAGTGGATTGAACCCATCCGGACGAAGGATGCATTTACTGCTCAGTGCGGGGTTCTTGTTAGGGACAAGATCCCGATCAACATCCTCCAATGGTTTAAGCCGGCTAAAGAAGACCCTGAGGTGTCTTATGTCAATGATATGCAGAAAGATGATCTTTGGAAGGAGATGAAGGCAAATTTCACCCTACCGCCAGAGGAGGATCCGGAGAAGCCGGTTATAGAGCAATTAATTAAGTCTGCTGCTCTTAAGAAGATGGCAGAGCTATTCAGGAGGTGGAAGAATGAGCCGAAAAGGTTTGTCGACAAAGAAGAGACACCAGAATTCAAGGGCAAATATGAGAAGATCAGAGATCAATGGCCCGCATTTGTGGCCCACAAGACATCGGATAAGAGTAAGAAGATGTCGGAGACAAACAAGAAAAATGCTGCGAAGAAGATGCTTCACCATCGCACGGGGTCAGGTGGCTACCTCAAAGGCCGGCCTAAGTGGGCAAAGGCTGAGATTGATCTGCTTGATAAAGGGATCGAACCAGAGACAATGAACTGGCCAGACCGTTGCCGGACTTGGTTCTTCGGGGCTGGCAGATCCTTGGACCCTATAACAGGGAAGTGCATTTGGACGGACGAGCAACTTGACATACCCTTGAAGAAGCTTCGGTACTATATCGATGCAGCGCAGAAAGGGACGTTCCTTCCAGACAAAGAGAACGACGAGCTCACAAAGGCCCTCGGAAATCCTGAGCACCCTGGACGGACACGAGGCACGCCAGGCTCCATTCCATGGAAGGCTGGGTTTCCGGACGCAGGCGGTTACATAAGCCACGAGAGGAGGAAGATAGTGGAGCAGACCGAACTGCAGGCGCTGCACGCAAGGGTACAAGCGATAGAGGAACGAGAAGCAAATCGCAGCAAACGGCTTGCCGAAGCTTCCCCTGAAGCTATCCCGCCATCTCAGCGGAGAAGCAGCGTGGCTTCCACCGAGCTGCTTCAGCTGGAGCATGTCTTGACGGCTCCTGCCAGCTATCCCGTGGATGCTATCACGGAGTCTCAAAATTGCCACCTTATGACGCAATGGATTAATATGAAGGTCAAGGCGGCTATTGGCTCTGTTTTTCCTAATGAACCCGATGCAACTTTTCACTGCCGGCCGATTCCAGAAGGATATGCTAAGGTGATGGTGGATGAAATAACAGAGGGATTTGAGGACCTCCCGCTTGACCACCCTACCGGATAAGGGGAGACTCGACTGGGTTCTTCTCTGAAGACTCCAAACCTATGGCGGAAGGAGCTCATCAACCTTCCGAACTGGACGCCTCCGCCTCCTCCTCCTCCTCCGGCGAGTCATGGCACTCCGCCTCCTCCTCCGGCGAGTGACGATCAGGGCCCTCGGCCGGCTCCTTCTCCGGCGCGTGGCGGCACTCCGCCTCCTTCTCTGCCTGTGTCGGTGCGCCCGAGCAGCCAGCCTCCTCCATCTCCGCCTCGTCAGCAAGGGTGGAAGAGACCCGCCACCGCTCCGGTAGCTGCTCCGGCGCATCATAGTCCTTCTCCTCCGCCTCGTAAGAAAGTAAAGAAGACAGCCACTCCGTCTGCTCGGCCGGCGTCTAGCAATACAGCCAGAGGCAGGACGAAATACTGATTCGGTCCTTCTCTGAAGACTCCAGAGAAGTTACCATACGAGATGAGCCCGGAGGAGAACGCGAAGATCGCGCGAACCGAAGTGAAGGAATGGTTTGAAGGGTTGAAAGCACAGAGACATCCACCTCCGGAGGAGAAGGTAGATCTGGTGAAAGCGAAGTGCACTCTGGCTGCCCTGGCAAAACCACCCAAGTCTCCGCCGAAAGGCAACTATGAGCGCATTATCGGAAAGACATGGGCTGAAGCGGAGTGGTCGGGAAGTACAGTCAGTGATCAAAGGATGAAAGAACGACGAGCAGCTGGAAAACAAATTGCCCAGCTCGGCGAACAAGGGAATCAGTCGTGCCCCCCGCTGAAGGTGCCTAGCGACATCGTCGATCCGAGGATGGTGCCCGGTTATAGCAATCTTGGAGATTACCTGCCCGACGATGTACATTATGATTTCATGGACGTGCAGATACACAGATACGAGTACGGGAACCCTCTCGTCAACGATGAAAGATCTCTATCAACGATGATGCAAAGATTGCATGATTGGTACTTGAAAATCTGCAGAGAGTCTGGGGGAGGAGTACTTTGTATGTGAGAGTTAAACCGGAGCATGACCACGTTGGAATTGATCTGTTGCCTATTCCATTTGAGGAGTTCTATCAGTTTTTCAATCAATTGGCCCTCGATAAAGCGACGGTCACCTGCTACTGTCTGTAAGTACTACTACTTCTGTCATTAAGTCTCTCTATATAGCTCAGCTCTTTCATTGCATGTATTTATAATTATCCTCACTATATTATGCAGATTGAAGATCGCCGAATTGAAGAAAAGACAAATCGGTGATATTGGGTTCATTAACACATATCTCATAGATGCAACTGAGGTTAAATTTCATGCCGCAGATACCGAGGCCAACTTGCTATGATCATTCAAAATAAATGAAAACAAACATATAATACTCTTTCCTTACAACTTCAAGTGAGTGTTACTGTCTTGTGCATATTCGGTTTCCCTTATATATTAGTCCAGGTTATAGTAATGCAATTGATGAGTTATGCATGCGTGCGCAGGTACCACTATATTCTCCTAGAGATTAGGCTTGAGCAGGGAGTAGTAACTGTCTTGGACTCTAAACGAAAATATCCCCAGGAGTATGTGGACATGACTGAAATCCTCGAGAAGTAAGTTAAATCGATCATTATCCACCATATCAGCAACTTTGTGCATTTCCTGATATCAAGTAATTGTTTTCTTTTGTCTGGCAGGGTTTGGAGAAAAGTCACCGAAAAATCTCTGGGACTGTCGAAGATGCTGCAATTTAGATACCCGAAAGTAAGTACTGTAGTAGCATGCACTACTAGGGAAAAGCCTACCAGCAGCGAGGGTTTTGGGCCTCTCAGTAGTTCACCCGCGCTACTAATAAGGCGCTACAGCTAACGTATAGCAGTAGCGCCGGTTGTCCCATGCTACTGCTATACATGAATAGTTGTAGCGCTATTTGGGAAAGGGCGCTACTGATATTATCTGCAAAGCTGTTTGCTGGGACGCGCTACTGACAATGCGGCGCTACTGCTAAATTTCCCCCCTCGCTACTACTAGTTTATTTATTAGTTTTTTTCCTGCATATTTGTTTTGTATTTGTTTTGTATTTGAATAGGCTTTATACAATAATATTTAGCATATCATACACATACAAATGTAATCATAGCATATACATACAATTAGTCTCATCAAATCATGTCATCATCATAATCATCATCCAACACAAAGTGGTCTCTCGTCATCATCTCAAAAATAGCGATACAAGTCTCGAATGGTATGCAAATACATCGTCATCCATGTAAACAATGATATACGCGAGAAGAGGTATCACTTTGAGAACATGAGTTTGTATCCCTCTTTCGCATTAGCGTGAACCTCTAAACTAACTACTGCCTGTCGCTCGGAAACCGGAAGGGCCTGACACTCCGGCCACTTGTCGTATATATACTCCTGGCACAGCACTTCTTCGCCATCTATGATCTATGCACCTGCATCATCACATGAGTTGATGATATGCAACATATATAGTTGAGCAACAGAAAGAGACAGACTTGGAAAAAATAAAAACAACATATCATAAGCATAAATAACAAAGTTCATCGTACCCCAAAATGCCTTAACTAGAGTGATTTTCGCTAGTCGAGGAGGAGGACGGTTTAATTACATCACAAATAAAGTTTCACCGTGCATAACTCAAAGTTTTGTCATACAGAAAGTATGGACTAAAGGGACACATTGTCATATATCGACAATCACTCCAACATGTCGTTCCATCCATCCAAGTCAGGGAGATAGTCCCCGAGCCTAGTGAAAGCCTTCAGGTCGAGACGCTGAGAGGCTATCCATGTTCGGACGTCTTCCCGCGACATTTGTCCTTCTCCGTAGAACATCCCTGTTTTTCCAACGACCTCCTTCATGATGATTTGGGCAAGTTCGCGTTGGATGTTATAGAACTCAGCTCGAAGTCGATGATCCTCGATATCTCCTATGTCCTTTGCCCTTTGCAGAATATGGGCATCGCCGAAAGAAGGTGCCATGCGAAGGTTCTGGTGATCCCGTCTGTACTCCAGCATGTGGTGTAGGACATAGAATCCATCATTAAGAGAATCGTCCGGTTGCTGGGTGCAGCAGAAGTTGGTCTTATGGCCGAAGGCGACCCTGCCGCCCCTCATCTTCTTGTCCCTGACCTCTCCACCCAGTGATTAGTAGTGATACATAGCACTGTCGAGAACATCCTTGATGTGGGTGCAATCCTTTTTGTGAATGTTCTTCGATGTGTCCAAGTAAAGAGCGTGGGAGAATCGGGGATAGAGGATGATGAGGACGGCGCGCCCGCCACTACGCAAAATAAGTCCTCAAATTAATTAGCCTCCACCATGCAAATGAATGATTGAAATTGAAGGAAGGATAGCAGCGCGGATGACTTACACGGGATGATAAGGAACGAGAATCGCCCCCTTGTCCTTATTGGTGAGCATGAAACTGAGGATGTAATCCCTCGCGTATTCACGGTGATTTGCGCAGACTCCCAAGAAGCCCTCGTGCAAGTAGTACGGGTCAGCGACACAGATATGAGATATCTGCTCAACCCCAATGATGTTGTTCATGTGCAAGGCATAAAGGCGGACAAACATAAAATCCAGCTTCTTCACATGAAACATGTCGAATATGTAATCAAATAGGAGGAAGAACTTATCCGTGGGGAAGCTGTCGACGTACGACATTTGCCGCGGAACATTAACCACGTAGAGTGGGTATCCTGGATCTTTCGAGGCGATGAGGTCTTTCTCTACCTGCAGCACATCGTCATGAAGTCTCTTTAGATCGCTGAATCTGGCCCGTAGCGCTGTTGCAGGTAGGATTGGTTGACCGCGGATATGCCATTTATCCGCACCGGGGATATCTATACGGTCCTGAAGCCGAGGCTGCTGAGGCGGCTGGATCATAGAAACAGCTTTTTTGCCTTTCCTCGATCTCTTCCTAAACTTCTTTACTACCGGAAGGTCATCCATAATATGTTGAGACGGCAATTCAGGCACCGACTCATGACGCTCAAACCCTGAGGAGGCGCCAGTATAGACATACTGTTCAGCAGCGCCATCGTCGTCCTCATCCTCATCCATGGCGACGTCATCAGCGACTAATGGAGCCTCCTCCTCACCCCGTCCGCTATCACCCAACCCGACACCCAACAATAATTGGGTAGGTGGGGTGTTGATGTTCATACCTTGCTGAGGCTGCGTGCTCGTGGGTGTGCTCCCGGCTGCCTCCAGACGAAGCAGACTCTTTGGCCACAACAGGACCCACCCAGCATTGCAACAATCACCAAGCCGCCGCGGTGTCTCGTCGGCATCCCCCAGTAGTACTGGAGGAGGCAAATTCTCGTGGCCCGGTTTGACACTGTCCACGGAAACCTTGAAGACGTTCGGGGGGATCGGCCGGCTGTGGAACAATGGTTCCTTCGGCTCCATTATCGTCGCCTTCCCCACGTCCACCTTCTGGTCGCCGATGGTGTACAATATGGTGCACGGGGTTTCGTCGGCCTGCAAAGAAAATTCTGTGATGTGAGACATCCGAAAGGCAACAAAAATGGGAGATTATACATTTATATTGAAGGGGGGCGGTGTGACAGATATCGTGAGGGCGTCGAGCTCAGCCAAAGACAAAGCACCGCCTAGCACGTCCGGTGCTGGAGCCAGTGCGGGAGCAGGTGCAGCTGCAGGTGCTGGTGCAACGCTAGTCGAGCTGCTCCCTGCCAAGAAGTCAGCAAGGGGAAAGTCCACTGCATCTTTTTTTGGATTTTGCCTGGTCCAATTGAAAACGGCCGGAACCAAGGTAGTAGAAATATCTAAAGCCACCTGTTTTGCGGCAGCTACCGCTATTGCGACTGTCTCAGTTGATTTCTTCTCAACCGCAATCTCAACCCTCTTGTCGATGTTTTTGTCATTTAACCTCCGTCTTTCCTTTCTCTCCTCCGTGGTCTCACGGTAGTACTTCTTCCACGTGGCGCCGTCTCCGACACCGTGCACGCGTCCATACGACGGTCGAGTATCCACCGGTTGTTGTTTCAATATGTTCAACGCCCGGTTGAATGGAGTGTCCCACTTGGGCCTCGCCAATGCCTCAGACGGCGAGTCGCTTTCGGCCGCAATCCTGTGGTGCTCTCTCTGCAAAAGGCACAACGATCGTTTACAAATATGACTAACGTGTGGAGTCGAATTGATCAGAAACTAAAATTACCAGCAGTCTCATGAACTCCGTAATGACCGGTGTTGTCTCGTAAACCTTTTTCACTGGGTCCCAACGGTGCCGGCCCTGAGGACGTCACGCTCCTGCGGGACGGTGAACTCCGCCAAGGGGTCTAGGATGCCCAGACTCGCGGCTTCCGCGTCCTGCTTGGCCCATTTGGACCTCTTTCCGCCGTAACCACGGCTTCCGAGGTGGTGGCTCCCAATGTTCCTCTCTTGAAGCCCCTTCATGTACTTAGACTTTTTTTGGCATCTTCAGCCTCGCAAGCCTCCTTAAATATTTGAAACTGCTCTTCTGTGATTGTCGGATTATCCTTTACAATCTCGGAGTAGGGTTCCTTCTTGTCGATGATCCTTGCTTTCACTCGATTTTTCCAGGCGGCCAACGCGTCGCTAAACTGGTCATGGCGTGTTTGTTTATCTTCTTCATTGCCGGGTCCTCATCTGGATCTTTATAATCCTTCTCATTCCGGCCCGGGAACAAGAATATCTGGTGAAACTTCTTTAGGAGGGAGCTCCTCATATTTTCTATCTTCTGTAGTTTCTCATCGTTGATGGTGGCGGTTGTCCGTATGATGCAGCCTATTTGATTGCCGTAGCATCGATGTGCTTCCTCGGGCGCCGTTGGCTCAAAATTGTCGTCGTCCACCTCCGTGACCACCACTCTAGTAGTCCTGAGTTTGTTAGGAACCCGTTGCCTCTTTGCTTTCGGTTCTACACCGGCTCCGCTCCCTGAGGCAGCGCCGGTCTCAGTCTCAGCGCCAGTCTCGATGCTGGTCTGATTCTGAGCGCCAGTCTCAGTCTCAGCACCGGTCTACGTGTTGGTCTCAGTCCCCGATGCCACCGGTGGGCCCAGCAATAACATCGGTTGATCATCGGTAAGGCTAAAAAATTCGTCTGCCGCCCGGTAGGCGTCGTCGCAACCACCAGAACCCTGTCCTTCATCGTTGCTAGCCATGTTTCCTATAATTAAATCTATTCAATTAATTCTAGACCTAATAAAATGAATAATAACATAAAAAGGCCTATTGTTTTGCAGGAATGTTGACTCCTTCCTGGTGCGGCAAATCACGGGCACTCGATATGTCCTAGTTTGTAGCACAAGTCATGCCGAAATTCACGGAAAATTTCGGCATGAGCTTTGCTAAAAAGTGGATAAATCGAGAACCTGAAATTTGCCGGAAAAGAAATGAATCAACATTCCGGCAAAACATAGGCCACTAAGCATCATTCCCTGCAAACAGTGTCCAAATATACACGAGCAACCACATGTGCAAACAGTGTAGAAGAAAATTCATTTAACTACTAATAGAACAAAATTCAGTTAACTTTAGTGCTCTATAATGATGAAAGGAGAAAAAATTCAGTTAACTACTAATTTCATTCATTTAGGTTATTCATTTAACATCACCTAATTAACCTACTGTATCAATACTACTAGCAGCACTACTAACCTAATTAACCTAGCAAAACTCTAGTGCCCTAACTGAAAAACATCTAATTAACATCTAATTTTTTTCTCTAATATACAGAGAGAGATGAGTGAGGGGGAGGGTGGGGGACTTACAAAGAGGGGAGAGACGGTGGCGGGGAGGTGCTTGGTGACGGAGGCAGGGGCGGAGAAGGTGGGATCGGGCACGGGCAAGGGTGGTCCTGGGCGGGCTCGGGCGGCGGTGAGGTGGAGGGCGCCGACGGTGACATGGAGGGCGGCCTTGGGCGGCGGCTGTGAGGCTGAGGGCGGCCTCGGGCGGCGGCGGTGAGGCTGAGGGTGGCCTCGGGCGGCGGCGGTGAGGAGACGGCGGCGAGGGCGAGGGACGATTTGGGGAAGAATTGGTGGCCGGGGGGCGGGGTGGGGGGAAACCGCTGTTTAAGTAAAACGTAACAGTAGCGCGTTTACGGAAATGCGCTATAGCTAAGTTAGCTATAGCGCGTTTACTGAAACCCGCTACTGCTATTCCTTTCTCCTTTTTTTCCTTTTTTCTTTTATTTTTCTTTAAATTTTATTTTTTCCCTTGCTCCTTTTTCTATTTCTTTCATTTTCATTTACTTTTATACTTGTTTTTCACTTTATTTTATTTCCGTTAGCAGCATCGCTTTACACGTAGCACCGGGCCATTATACGCGCTACTGCTAGGTTGGGCTAGCCATGTGCGCCCAGTTCAAATGTAGTAGCAGCGTTTTTCGCTAGTACGCCCTACTGCTAAAGTCATAGCAGTAGCGCGGTTTATTTACGCGCGCTGCTACTAAGTAGCAACAACGCTTGATTTTGTACAGCGCTACTGGTAAAATTCTGTGTATAGGCTTTTCCCTAGTAGTGATGTTCCGCGCGTCTCCTAGCTATTGATTCAAGCACTAGTTTCATCAATACCATTTGGCATTCTTGCTTATCTGTTTGATTGACCTCTATTTCTTGTAAAGTGGTTGTGGCAGGAACAAGGGAATGATTTCTGTGGATACTGTCGTGGTTCTAAGTCTGACAATAGTGTAGGGGGGTAAGTATGGAGAGGCAAGATCTTAGCTATGGAGAAGTTGTAAGCACGCAAGGTTTACGAGTTCAGGCCCTTCTCGGAGGAAGTAATAGCCCTATGTCTCGAAGCCCGGAGGCGGTCAACTGGATTATGTGAATATGAGTTACAGAGGTGTGAACCCTTGTCTCGGAGGAGGGGGTGGCTTATATAGAGTGCGCCAGGACCCCGGCCAGCCCACGTTACCAAGGGTTCAATGTACATTAAGGTGGGGCGTTACTGGTAACGCTAGTAATAAAGTGCTATGATGACCATAAAAGCTATTTAATGACCAACCGTTAGCATGCGGAGTGACTTTAGGTCTCCTGGCCGTCGAGTGATTGGGTCTTGGTCGAGTGATGCTTCTTGGTCGAGTATCTTCGAGTCTGTCGAGTGGGACACCTTCAAGTCAATTGAAAGGTGATTTCTTCTAGAGATGTCCTTGGGTAGGGCAGTTAGGACAGGTCCATGACCCTACCCTAGGTACATAGCTTCATCATTAGCCCCCGAATGGATCGAGGTTTGAGTGGGGAAGGAGTTGAGAACTTCTCCGATTCGTTTTTCATGTCGTGAGCATATCTTGTTTTAGATCAAAGGACCTGAGTGATGACAGCAATTTCCTTTTCAGTCGCCTTGATCCATTCTTAATTCTTCGTCGAGTGGGTTTCTATACTTGTAAGGCTCCGAGTGATGGTGCGGAGGAGATCTTTGGTCTGACAAGTTGTTTGCTACGCGCAGATTTCGTGGGATCCAAATTTTGGGAAGCGCGCGGGACGGGGAAGGCCGCAGTAATCGGATGGGATAGAGCGGAGCCACCTTGATCCCCGCGTCACCTTTTTCACCATGTATCGCGCGCGCGGTCGTCACGGGATTTGACAGAGCCACCTGGGCCTACCCGTCAGCCACTCGGAAGCGGCCTGATATAAAGCGCCGGACCGGAGTCTCCCGAACAGTGCATTTCATTACCTCTTCTCTTCATCACTCCCCTCCGCTGCGCTCGCTCTCGCCCTAGCGCCATCGCACCGTACGCGTCTCGCCGGCGACAATGGGGAAGGAGAAGACAGCGGCTCTGGAGCGGGCAAATAAGGCGACTGCAAGGTCGAAGGGGAAGGCGACCAGCCGGGGCAGATCTTCCTCGCGGTCCGTCCTGCCGAGGGGCTGGATCGAGGGCGACTGGATCCACTCGAGGATCTCCCAACAAGACCTCGACGACTTGGCCGAAGGGGGCCTGATCCCCTATGGCTCGGCACGGCTTCCGAGGAAGGAATCTGAGCCGCAGCCTCGGGAGGGTGAGCGTGTTCTTCTTGCCACCCACGTCGATCGTGGATTTTCCTTGCCCCCTCACCCCTTCTTTCGAGGGTTTTTGAACTTCTTTGGGGCACAACTCCACCATTTTACCCCCAACTCAATCGTTTATCTCGCCGCTTTCATTTCTTTGTGTGAGAACTTCCTGGGTTGTCGGCCTCACTGGGGTCTCTTCAAGCATATTTTCACTTGCCGCTCCCAGACAGTGAAAAAGGCTAATCCGAGTGACGAGAGGACCCAAGTGATCCAGATGTGTGGGGGTCTTGGCATCCAGACGAGAGGGAAAAGCTCCTTTCTGGCCATGATTCTTCCCGACTCAGTTCGCGGATGGCAGTCGACCTGGTTTTACTATAAAGACCAGTCGACGCCAGGGCAATCGACTGGCCTCCCTCCCTTTACCATGGACCGAGTGGAAAAACCCTCCCCTTTGAAGGTGCTCCCGGAGGTGAGTCGCACGTGAAGGTGTTGGTCAACCGAGTGGTCCAGCTTATTCATGACGGGGTCACTGGTATGGATCTCTTGGAGGTCTTCCTTCAGCGGCGCATCCAGCCTCTCCAAGACCAAGACCATCCGATGTGGATGTATTCGGGTCTTGAAGACTCCACTCGGATCCACCCGGAGGAGGTCGATGATGACACACTGGAGAAGTGGCTGTCTGGCATTACCGGGAATAAGGACAATCCTAGGGGAGCCAGGAGAGTCCCTCCATTCGACCAGTCTCACGCACCAGAGCAGGTCTGATTCTGAGTTTTTGCTTGTAGTCTGAATTCACTCGCGTAGCTGCCTATATTGCGTCGACTGACTTTGATCTACCTGCTTTCTTTCAGGCCATTATTGAAATGTATTCAATGCCCAACGGGGAGCAAGAGCAAGCTCTGGAAGGCGAGGCGAGTGGCGGCGAAAGTGGTGAGTGGACTTCCGATGGTGAAGGGGATGGAGGAAGCGACGACTCAAGCGATGGAGAAGAAGTCGAGTCGCCTCCTCGCAGGGAGAGGCGATCCAAGCTTGACCAAGAACGGCCGAGTGCCCGTGACAAGGCAACTGCTCCGGCTGGTCAGTCTTCGAAGCGCCCTCGGATCTCTTCACCAACCCCGACTGAGAAGGCGCCAAAGCACCCCAGAGTTGCAGAGCCGAAGACTCGGAAGGCGTTGCCGAAAATCAAGATTGGTATCCCCGTCGCTTCTGCGTGAGTGCCTCTCTTTGCATTCACTCGACGCTCCGCGCTGTTTGTTTTTCTTATTTTAACTGGACGAACTTTGGAACTGTCAGCGCTGCTACCTCCGGGGCCTCAGCTTACAGGGACGAAGATGAGGTGATGGAGGATGCGGTCACTTCTAATCCGGGTCTGATTCCTGCCATACTGTCTTTATTTTGGTCGATTCAACTGCAACGCGTACCATTGGGTGATGTGATTTTGACGATTGAACTTTGCATAGCTCCCAACGTTATTGACCTCCTGATGATGATGAAGAGCCCGAGAGGCCTTCGACGAGGAAAAATAGGCGAGCTCCTGTAAGAGAGGCGCTACAGACGACACCGAGGGCAGGACCAGTTGTTCAGGACACTGGCGATGTCAATTGGGGTTCTGTTACCTTCGCTAAGCCGCTGTCGAGTGCCTTGCCTTCTTCGTCGACTGCTCAGGCCCCTGTCGACCCTCCTTCAGTTTTTGCGACCCATCATGTCCCAGAGGACGAGGTGAATGCTGCTAAGGAAGCCATACGCCAGGCGGGCATTATGATGGAGAAGATGAAGACGGTGCGGGACGCCAGCCAAGCCGCCTATGATGCCAGCTCGGCTCTCCAGAGCAACGTTCAGGTTAGTTGGTCGCCGCTTGTTCTGTTAGGATATGCTACCTAAAGATTCTTTCCGAAAACCTTTGCATCTGTACACCCATTGGGTGCGTCGATTGAATTTTTGGACTAGTGGGGGCACGCTGAGTGCACCCATTGGGTGTAGTCCCCGAGACTACGGTGGACTGCTGGCAGTCGACTGTAGTCTTTGTATTTTGCCAAATGTATGATCCGAACTGGTAGTTTGTCTCTTCCACTCGACCTCGGCGGGCCGGTCGAGTGGGATCAGAACCGGTGGGGGCACGCTAAGTGCACCCACTTGGTGTAGTCCCTGAGACTACGGTGGACTGCTGGCAGTCAACTGTAGTCTGAGTTCTACTTTCTTTTTTTTGAACTCGACTTCGGCGGGCCGGTCGAGTGGGATCAGAACCGGTGGGGGCACGCTAAGTGCACCCACTGGGTGTAGTCCCCAAGACTATGGTGGACTGCGGGTAGTCGACCGTAGTCTTAGTATTTATTGCCTTTGTTGTTTTTTTCTGTAAAAATAACTTCTCCCCTTTGATTTTAGAAATCTTGTGATCTTGGAGCTCGCTTTGCTGACTTGGAGAAGCAGCAGATTCAACTGAACCTTGACTTGGAGCTGGCCAGGACAGAGCTGCAAAAGGTCAGAGACGGCGCCGCAGGTAAGACGAGTTTGTCGACTGGTCAGTTTTAGGCTTGGGTACCCTTCTGCTATTTCTGAATCAATCATCATTTCTTTGCAGAAAAATTGAGAGAAGCTCTGGCGAAGAAGGATCAGGGTTTGGCCGCTGCTCGTAAGGAGGCTGACGACAAGACCGCTCTGGCCGAACAGAAGCTGGCTTCGGTCGGCCAGTTGGAAGAAGAGAATACCAAGCTGAAGACCGCTCTGAATGACTCCAACAAGGAGTGCTCGCGCTGGAAGAAGGCGAATCTCGTCCAGGGCGAGAAAATGGAAGGCATTGCTCGCAGGAGGGATGATCTGAAGAGCTATCTGAGAAGTCTTGCCAAGAAGCTGTTCATCAAGCTTGAAGGTACACATTCTGTTCCGACTGACGACTCAGTGTACGAAAATTGACTTATCCTTGGATCGTGAATGCAGAGTTTTCCCAGAACTTTGAAGAGGAGACTGGGCGGATCGAGCCTGGTTTGGATCCAATCAACTCTCCCGTGAAAGATGAAACTGCCATGAATCTGCTCCGTCTAGAATCTCGCATCGACAGTGTCGTGGACTACTTGGCTCGACTGAAGGTCGCCATGTCGCGGATTGACCCGGCACTTTGGCCAGAGGCTGAGCTCCAAAATGATATTGAGTCCCTGATGACTCGAATAAATGAAATCCCCGACCGAGTGCAGGAGTGGAAGAAGTCTGCTGCTAGGTGTGGCGCTGACGTGGCTTTGTCTTTGATTCGTGTCCACTACAAGGAGGTGCGACAGGACAAACTGGCAGCAATCAAGGTCGCCAACACCCAGAAGCATGACTTCCGAACCTTTATGGAGACTTTCATCGCTGCAGCCACTCGGATAGCCGACGGTGTCGACCTGGATGAGTTCGTCGAGCCTGCCAGCCCTCCTCCCGCGGAGTGAACAAACTCTTATGTCCCACCTTAAATTTGCCTCGGAATGCCGAGTGGTTTTTGTAACCGTTAAAATTTTTCGGGCTGCATGCCCGAGTACTTCGATCTGTGATCTGGCACCTTTGGAATTTACCTGAACTTGGCTTACCATTGAATATCTTTATGAATCTCCTGCTGAGTGAACCCATTCTTCATTCGAGACAACTTTTGCATTTGCAGCGCAGCTCCGAAGGAGAGGGAAGCAGTCGACCCATGTCTTGTATTTGTGGCGAAGCTCCCCAGGGGAAGGCGGCGGTCGACCCACACCCTGTTACTGCAGAGTGGGATGGAGCGCACATTGTATTTGTGGTGAAGCTCTCCAGGAGAAGGTGGCAGTCGACCCGCCCCTCGTCGTCCTTGAGGAATGAGATGTGTTTCGTACTTAGGCGAGTTCTGGACTGCATCTAAGCCCCCGAGTGGGAGGATTGCTCTCCACTCAGTAGGATTTTTCCAAACTTAGGCGAGTGCCGGACTGCAGCTAAGTCTCCAAGTAAGAGAACTTAGGCGAGTACTGGACTGCAGCTAAGCCCCCGAGTGGGAGGATTGCTCTCCACTCGGTAGGATTTTTTCAAACTTAGGCGAGTGCCGGACTGCAGCTAAGTCTCCAAGTGAGATAACTTAACTTAGGCTAGTGCTGGACCGTAGCTAAGCCCCCGAGTGGGAGGATTGCTCTCCACTCGGTAGGATTTTTTCAAACTTAGGCGAGTGCCGGATTGCAGCTAAGTCTTCAAGTGAGAGAACTTAGGCGAGTGCTGGACTGCAGCTAAGCCCTCGAGTGGGAGGATTGCTCTCCACTCGGTAGGATTTTTTCAAACTTAGGCGAGTGCTGGACTGCAGCTAAGTCTCCAAGTGAGAGAACTTAAGCGAGTGCTGGACTGCAGCTAAGCCCCCGAGTGGGAGGATTGCTCTCCACTCGGTAGGATTTTTTCAAACTTAGGCGAGTGCCGGACTCCAGCTAAGTCTCTAAGTGAGAGAAATTAGGCGAGTGCTGGACTGCAGGTAAGCCCCCGAGTGGGAGGATTGCTCTCCACTCGGTAGGATTTTTTCAAACTTAGGCGAGTGCTGGACTACAGCTAAGTCTCTATGTGAGAGAACTTAGGCGAGTGCTGGACTGCAGCTAAGCCCCCGAGTGGGAGGATTGCTCTCCACTCGGTAGGATTTTTTCAAACTTAGGTGAGTGCCGGACTGCAGCTAAGTCTCTAAGTGAGAGAACTTAGGCGAGTGCTGGACTGCAGCTAAGCGCCCGAGTGGGAGGATTTCTCTCCACTCGGTAGGATTTTTTCAAACTTAGGCGAGTGTCGGACTGCAGCTAAGTCTCCAAGGGAGAGAACTTAGGCGAGTGCTGGACTGCAGCTAAGCCCCTGAGTGGGAGGATTGCTCTCCACTCGGTAGGATTTTTTCAAAATTAGGCGAAACGGATTCGCAGCTAAGCCCCCGAGTGGGAGACTGGCTCGCCACTCGGTAGGAAACTGTTTTTACAAACTTAGGCGAAGCGGATTTGCAGCTAAGCCACCCACTGGGGGATTTCTTACGCAAACAAAAAACAATAATAATCACTGGGAAAATTATAACACTCTTGTCTTTGATAAATAAACTACAGGAGTTTTTCTTATTACCTCTCATCCGAGTGAGAATTTAAGTATAAAAAGGGCAGAGTAGCTCCACATTCCAGGCTCGTGGCTCATCAATCTGGCGATCGACATTGTAGAGGTGGTATGCTCCATTATGGTGGACTCTGGTGACTATGAAGGGGCCTTCCCAAGTAGGAGCGAGCTTGTGTGGTTTCTGCTGATCCACTCGGAGGACTAAGTCTCCTTCTTGGAAGGCTCGGCTCTTCACGTTTCTGGCATGGAGTCGGCGCAAGTCTTGCTGATAGATGGTTGATCGAATCAAGGCCATTTCTCTTTCTTCTTCTAGGAGGTCGACTGCGTCCTGCCGGGCTTGTTCTGCTTCATCTCCTGAGAGCTCGACTCTGGGAGCGTTGTGAAGCAGGTCACTCGTTAAGACTGCCTCGGCTCCATAGACCAGAAAGAATGGGGTTCTTCCGGTCGATCGATTCGGGGTTGTCCTCAATCCCCAAAGGACTGATGGAAGCTCGTTGACCCATGCACCTGCTACGTGCTTGAGATCGTGCATCAATCGGGGTTTCAGTCCTCTGAGAATTAGGCCGTTTGCCCTTTCTGCTTGCCCATTCGACTGAGGGTGAGCGACCGAAGCATAGTCGACCCGAGTGCCCTGAGAGGCGCAAAAGGCCTTGAATTTGTCAGAATCGAAGTTTGACCCGTTGTCGGTGATGATGCTGTGTGGAACTCCATATCTGAATATTAACTCTCTGATGAAACTGATAGTGGTGCAAGCATCAAGATTCTTGATAGGCTTGGCTTCAATCCATTTGGTGAACTTGTCGACCACTACTAGCACCTGAGTGAAACCGCTCCTGCCTGTTCTCAGTGGTCCAACCATGTCCAACCCCCAAACAGTGAAAGGCCAGACGAGTGGAATGGTTTTCAGGGCTGACGCGGGCTTGTGCGGCATGTTGGAGTAATACTGACATCCTTCACATTTGTCGACTATCTCTTTGGCCATCTCATTGGCTCTTGGCCAGTAGAACCCCGCTCGGTATGCTTTAGCCACAATGGTCCGAGAGGACGCATGATGACCACAGGTCCCCGAGTGGATATCATTAAGGATCATCTGACCTTCTTCTGGTGTAATACACTTCTGGCCGACCCCAGTCACGCTTTCTCTATATAACTGTCCCTTTATGACTGTAAAGGCCTTGGATCGACGGACGATCTGTCGAGCCTCTTCTTCGTCTTCTGGGAGTTCTTTCCTTAGGATGTACGCGATGTACGGTTCTGTCCAGACGGGAGTGATAACCAAGACTTCCATGATCAGGTCGACCACAGCTGGAACTTCAACTTCAGTCGGATCCGTGGCACTTTTTGGCTGCGGGGCATCTTCAGTGAAGGGATCCTCCTGGACTGATGGTGTGTGGATGTGTTCCAAAAACACATTGCTGGGAATGGCTTCTCTTTTGGAACCTATTTTTGCCAGATCATCAGCTGCTTGATTTTTCAGTCAGGGTATGTGATGAAGCTCTAACCCCTCGAATTTCTTCTCCAGCTTTCTCACTGGATTGCAATAACCAGTCATGGCTGGACTTCTGACGTCCCATTCCTTCATCACTTGATTGACCACCAAATCTGAGTCACCATAGACCATGAGGCGACGGACGCCGAGTGAAATGGCCATGTGCAACCCATATAAAAGTGCTTCGTATTCTGCCTCGTTGTTAGAGGAATCAAAGTGGATTTGAAGAACATATCTGAGTTTATCTCCTCTCGGGGAGACCAACACCACTCCGGCGCCGGATCCATTTAGCATCTTGGAACCGTCAAAGAACATGGTCCAATGCTCCGAGTGAACCTGAGTCGACAGTTGTTGTTCAATCCATTCGGCGACGAAATCCGCGATTGCCTGGGACTTGATAGCTTTCTTTGCCTCGAACTTGATATCTAGAGGAAGGAGTTCAATCGCCCATTTTGCCACTCGACCAATTGCGTCCCTGTTATGCAAGATCTCTGACAACGGAGCGTCGCTGATGACTGTAATAGAATGATCAGAAAAGTAGTGGGCAACTTTCTTTGTGGTCATATAAATCCCATATACGAGCTTCTGATAATGAGGATATCTTTGCTTCGATGGGGTCAAGACTTCAGAAATATAATACACTGGGCGCGGAACTTTGAAGGTTTTCCCTTCTTCTTCCCGCTTGACCGTAAGTACCGTACTGATGACTTGTCCTGTGGCTGCAATGTAAAGCAGCAAAGGCTCCTTACTGATTGGGGCAGCAAGCACCGGCTGGGTGGAGAGTAGAGCTTTGAGCACTGCGAACGCTCCGTCAGCTTCAGGAGTCCACTCGAACTTGTCAGACTTCTTCATCAATCGGTTAAGAGGTAATGCCTTTTCACCGAGACGAGATATGAATCGACTTAGGGCAGCCAAGCAACCAGTAAGCTTCTGAACATCGTGCACTCGCATAGGACTTTTCATTCGGTGTATAGTCCCGAATTTTTCTGGATTGGCGTCGATTCCCCGTTCGGAAACAAGAAAACCGAGTAACTTTCCGCCAGGAACCCCGAATGTGCATTTTGATGGATTAAGCTTGATATGAAACCTTCTGAGGTTGGCAAAGGTTTCAGCAAGGTCAGTCAGCAGGTCAGAACCCTTCCGTGACTTGACCACAATATCATCCATGTACACCTCCACATTCCGACTGATTTGGGTGAGCAAACACTTCTGAATCATCCTCATGAATGTGGATCCAGCATTCTTGAGGCCGAATGGCATGGTAACATAACAGAAGCACCCGAATGGAGTGATGAAAGCTGTTTTGATCTCGTCAGGTCCATACAGACGGATCTGATGGTACCCGGAATAGGCGTCTAAAAAAGACAGTCGCTCACATCCCGCAGTCGAGTCGACTATCTGGTCGATGCCGGGGAGAGGAAAATGATCTTTCAGGCAGGCCCGATTGATATGTTTAAAGTCAATGCACATGCGAAGTGACTTGTCCTTCTTGGGGACCATGACAACATTGGCGAGCCACTCGGAGTGGTAGATTTCTTGGATGAACTCTGCCGCTAAGAGCCGAGCTACCTCTTTTCCAATGGCCTTTCTCTTTTGGACGGCAGACCATCGGAGATGTTCCTTGACGGGTTTTATTTTTGAGTCGACTCTTAGGCGGTGCTCAGCCAGCTCCCTGGGAACACCCGACATGTCAGTGGGCTTCCATGCGAAAATGTCCTAGTTCTCACGGAGGAACTGGATGAGCGCTTCTTCCTATTTGGAGTCGAGTGTTGTCGAGATATGAGTTGGAGCAGCGCTGGGGTCGGTCGGGTGGATATGAGCTGTCTTTGTATCGCCAGTCGACTGAAAAGCTGACTCCGTAGCGGGCTTCTTGGCTCACAACAAATCACTCGGGTCTGCAGTCTTCTGGTATTCCTACAACTCCACCACTGCCATCTAAGCGTCGGTGATCTTCGAACCTTTCTGAAAACATTCTTCCGCTTTCTTCTGATTGCCTATGATAGTGATCACACCTCTGGGACCAGGCATCTTCCATTTGAGATACACATAACACGGTCGGGCCATGAAGCGTGCATAAGCCGGCCTGCCCAAAATAGCATGATAGGCACTCTGGAAGTCTACAACTTCAAATGTCAACTTCTCTTTGCGGTAATTCTTTGAATTACCGAAAACCACATCAAGAGCAATCTGGCCGAGTGATTAAGCCTTCTTCCCAGGAATGACTCCATGGAAACTCATGTTGCTGGTACTGAGTCTGTACATCCGAATGCCCATCCCTTTCAACGTCTCAGCATACAATATGTTCAAACCACTGCCACCATCCATCAGGACTTTGGTCAGTCGAGTGCCTTCAACCACTGGGTCGACCACCAGAGCTTGCCTCCCAGGGTTGGCAATATGCGTTGGGTGATCGGACTGGTTGAACGTGATGGCTGTCTGGGACCATTTCAAATAACTTGGTGTCGTCGGAGCAACCATATTCACCTCTCGGTTGATGACTTTCAGTCGACTTTTGCTCTCAACATCAACAAAAATCATCAAGGTGGAATTGACTTGAGGGTATCTGTCGTCACTGTCCTCTTTGTCCTCGACCTTGTCCGACTCCTTTACCTTACCTTTGGGCTGCTTGCCCTGGAACTGCTGGATTAAGAGTCAACACTGTCGAGTGGTATGTTTCGGGTAAATGAAATTACCCTCTTCATATTTCTTCGTGTGGATGAGACATGGCAAGTCCAACACATCATTTCCGTCCTGGTCTATAACCTTTTTGGGGTTCCAAGACCCTTTAGGTTTCCCTTTAAACTTTCCTTGGGTTAAAGCCAAGGCTTCCCCGGGAGCCGCTGGCTCGGCTTTCCGCTTCTGTTTCCGATTGGAATTGCCTCCGGGTTCTTGGGCGACTGGCTTGAGTTTGCCACTCCTGAGTCGATCCTCATCTTCGCCATTAGCGTACTTGGTGGCAATCTCCATCATCCGATTCAGGGACATATCCCCGGTTCGACCGAATTTCAAATTTAGTTCTCTGTACTTGACGCCTTCCTTGAAGGCACAAACTGCTTGGTGGTCAGGCACATTCTCCACCGAGTGATGTAACGTGATCCACCTCTGGATGTAATCCCTCAAAGTTTCATTTGGCTTCTGTACACAAGACCGCAGTTCCGTCAGCCCTGCCGGTCGCTTGCACGTGCCTTCAAATGTGGTGACGAACACTCGGAGAGATCCTCCCAAGTGTAAATGCTGCTAGGTGCTAACTGGTTCAGCCACGCTCTGGCCGAGCCCTCCAACATGAGAGGCAGGTGCTTCAAGGCGACTTCATCATTGCCGCCGCCGATCTGGACGGCCACTCGGTAATCTTCAAGCCAAGTATCGGGCTTGGACTCGCCAGTGAACTTACTGACTCCAGTCGCCAACCTGAAGTTGGGAGGAATCACAGCGGCCCTGATGGCTCTACTAAAGCACTCTGGCCCCGAAACACGTACTCTGCTGCTGGTAGGTGCATCTCTGTCGTGACCTTCTCGGTGAGCCCTGTTCCTGTCGACCAAACCCTGGACGAGAATGGATCTCGCGTCAAAGCCTGGCCCTCTGGGGTCGACTGGAATCCTTCGCCCACCACTATGAGGGCGCTTGTCATCCTGCTGGCGAGGCACATACGACCCGCTCCTCGGGGGAGGCGTGGGCACTCGACGTCGACCGTCACGATCGACTCGGTGATCATACTGCTCATGGTTCCCATACTGGTCACGCCGGTCTCCACGTCCCTCACCCCTCGGGGGCGATCTCAGGCTGTGAGCCGACTGGACTGTGTCCGCGGCAACGGATCTGCTGTGAATCCTGTTCCGCGACTGAGAAACAACGGAATTCTGATCTCCTGCTGCCCGGAGTAACGCTCTGATCTGCAGCAAGCCTCTGCCAGCCTCCGACTGGGAAGGCTGAATCGACTCCGCTATACGGGCCGCAGCTGCTAAATTCTGAATCGGAGTTTGATATACCTGCGGGGGCGGGAAGAGCTAACGTCGACTGGATTCGGGAACCCGTTGTCGCGTACGCTCGTCGAGTGCTCGCTGGAGGTTTTCCAGTCGAGTGCACTCGGCCAAGTTTGCTAGGCGCGCGTCCTCCAAGGCGCGAGCCTCGGGGATCTCTCCACCGATAGGAGTGTGCAGTGCATCCATGTTCCAGCTGCGAAGTTCTTCTCTCTGCAGCGACGTGAGAGGCTCGGGAAGATACTCCTCATGGAGACGCGACGGGTCGCCTCCACCCGCGCCTCCGTCGGTACGGGGAAAACCGGGAGGACTGGGCGGTCCATCGACCATCAGAACCTCCGCCGCCGGATCACTGCTGTCGCACTCGGATGCGGTCTCTGCGGAGCCAGTCGACAGATCGAACAGGCCGTAGAGGGATTCGTCGGGCTCGATCTCCACGACTTGGGGGGTGGCTGACTGACGTGCCACCGCGTGCCTCACCCACCGCTGAAGTCTCGACTGACCGGAACGCTTGCGCCGGTGGGAAACGGGGAGTGAGGACAACACAGGAGCCGACCGATAGGGGGTCGACGGTTGCCGCAGGAGAACGCCGCGGACGCACGCGCTAAAGTGTGTTGCCCCGCGAGAAGGGAGTGCATCCACGTCGAGCGGAGCGTCCTGGAGCCAAGCAGAGTCATCGACGATGAACGTGAGCGTGCCGAGACGGATCTCGCGGCCCTCCACCGAAACTCTGACAAAAACCATGATGATTCGGGTCGGAAAAAAGTCTTAACTTCTCCAACAAACGCTAAAACACCTGTCTCAAGGTGGGCGCCAACTATCGTGGTTCTAAGTTTGATAGTAGTGTAGGGGGGTAAGTATGGAGAGGCAAGATCTTAGCTATGGAGAAGTTGTAAGCACGTAAGGTTTACGAGTTCAGGCCCTTCTCGGAGGAAGTAATAGCCCTACGTCTCGGAGCCCGGAGGCGGTCGACTGGATTATGTGAATATGAGTTACAGAGGTGCGAACCCTTGTCTCGGAGGAGGGGGATGGCTTATATAGAGTGCGTCAGGACCCCAGCCAGCCCACGTTACCAAGGGTTCAATGTACATTAAGGCGGGGCGTTACTGGTAACGCTGGTAATAAAGTGCTATGATGACCATAAAAGCTATTTAGTGACCGACCGTTAGCGTGCGGAGTGACTTTAGGTCTCCTGGCCATCGAGTGATTGGGTCTCGGTCGAGTGATGCTTCTTGGTCGGGTATCTTCGAGTGTGTCGAGTGGGACACCTTCAAGTCGATTGAAAGGTGATTTCTTCTAGAGATGTCCTTGGGTAGGGTAGTTAGGACAGGTCCATGACCCTACCCTAGGTACATAGCTTCATCAGATACTAAGTTTGTGAGTCCATCCGCCACACGACCCGTGAGCGGGGCGGGTACTCTGACAAACAATATGAAGTGTGTAAGAAATAATATTCACAATTTTAGTTTATTACCATCATTTGTGTTGAGTTTCATTTATTCATATATATATATATATATATATATATATATATATGTATTAACCCCCTTCTTCAAATTAGATGTTCCGGATTCGGGATGAACTCCTACCACCAGATCGCATGCGAGCAATTCAAGAGGATTTGGTGCCATTCTTTCTTGACCACGTGATCACTGAAGACGGAGAATACTATGTGGACCATCCGTCCATAGTTTAGGAGATTATATTTGTAAGAGATAATTATTGTATATATGTAGCCGGTAGTGTCAGATAGATATACGAGAACTTGTTGTTCGACCAATCTCTCAGAGAAGGAGATGTGGTCGATATCACTTCTCTATGTATGCATATATGTTCATGACGATCTTCTGTTTCCTTCGTTTGCTTACTAGCTAGCTAGCGCGTCTAGTCCTCTCTATATGTATGTAGTACGTAGCGTCGACCAAGCACGGACATAAGAGAGGACACTTCTCTCTATCAATTAGCTATCTAACACAATATATACCTAAGTTAACCCCCCAAAACCCCCAACCCCCCCCCCCTTTCAAAAAAAACAAAAAACCCAGCCACATAAATGCTGACGCGTGGATGCCTATTGGTCCCAGTTGGTGCCACCAACTGGGACCAAAGGCCCTCCTGCCTGGGCTCAGCGCGCAGGCCACGTGGAGGCCCATCTGTCCCGGTTCTGGTTAGAACCGGGACTAAAGATTGAACCCATCCGGACGAAGGATGCATTTACTGCTTAGTGTGGGGTTCTTGTTAGGAACAAGATCCCGATTAGCATTCACCAATGGTTTATGACGGCTAAAGAAGACCCTAAGGTGTCTTATGTCAATGATATGGAGAAAGATGATCTTTGGAAGGAGCTGAAGGCAAATTTCACCCTACCGCCAGAGGAGGATCCGGAGAAGCCGGTTATAGAGCAATTAATTAAGTCTGCTGCTCTTAAAAAGATGGCAGAGCTATTCAGGAGGTGGAAGAATGAGCTGAAAAGGTTTGTCGACAAAGAAGCGACACCAGAATTCAAGGGAAAATATGAGAAGATCAGAGATCAATGGCCCGCATTTGTGGCCCACAAGACATCAGATAAGAGTAAGAAGATGTCGGAGACAAACAAGAAAAATGCTGCGAAGAAGATGCTTCACCATCGCACGGGGTCAGGTGGCTACCTCAAAGGCCGGCCTAAGTGGGCAAAAGCTGAGACTGATTTGAGGACCTCCCGCTTGACCACCCTACCGGAGAAGGGGAGACTCGGCTGGGTTCTTCTCTGAAGACTCCATGCCTATGGCGGAAGGAGCTCATCAACCTTCCGAACTGGACGCCTCCTCCTCCTCCTCCTCCTCCGGCGAGTCAGGGCACTCCGCCTCCTCCACCGCCTCCTCCTCCAGCGAGTGACGATCAGGGCCCTCGACCGGCTCCTTCTCCGGCGCGTGGCGGCACTCCGCCTCCTTCTCCGCCTGCGCCGGCGCGCCGGAGCAGCCATCCTCCTCCTTCTCCGCCTCGTCAGCAAGGGCGGAAGTTACCCACCGCCGCTCCGGCAGCTGCTCCGACGCGTCGTAGTCCTTCTCCTCGGCCTCGTAAGCAAGTAAAGAAGACAACCGGTCCGTCTGCTCGGCCGACGTCTAGCAGTACAGCCAGAGGCGGGATGAAATACTGATTCGGTCCTTCTCTGAAGACTCCAGAGAAGTTACCATAGGAGATGAGCCCGGAGGAGAACGCGAAGATCGCGCGAACCGAAGTGAAGGAATGGTTTGAAGGGTTGAAAGCACAGAGACATCCACCTCCGGAGGAGAAGGTAGATCCGGTGAAAGTGAAGCGCACTCTGGCTGCCCTGGTAAAACCTCCCAAGTCTCCGCCGAAAGGCAACTATGAGCGCATTATTGGAAAGACATGGGCCGAAGCGGAGCGGTCGGGTGTACATTCAGTGATCAAAGGATGAAAGAACGACGAGCAGCTGGGAAAAAAATTGCCCAGCTCGGCGAACAAGGGAATCAACCGTGCCCCCCGCTGAAGGTGCCTAGCGACATCGTCGATCCGAGGATGGTGCCCGGTTATAGCAATCTTGGAGATTACCTGCCCGACGATGTACATTATGATTTCATGGACGTGCAGATACACAGATACGAGTACGAGAAGCCTCTCGTCAAAGATGAAAGATCTCTATCAACGATGATGCGAAGATTGCATGATTGGTACTTGAAAATCTGCAGAGAGTCTAGGGGGAGGAGTACTTTGTATGTGAGAGTTAAACTGGAGCATGACCTCATTGGAATTGATCTGTTGCCTATTCCATTTGAGGAGTTCTATCAGTTTTTCAATCAATTGGCCCTCGATAAAGCAACGGTCACCTGCTACTGTCTGTAAGTACTACTACTTCTGTCATTAAGTCTCTCTATATAGCTCAGCTCTTTCATTGCATGTATTTATAATTATCCTCACTATATTATGCAGATTGAAGATCACTGAATTGAAGAAAAGATAAATCGGTGATATTGGGTTCATTAACACATATCTCATAGATGCAACTGAGGTTAAATTTCATGCCGCAGATACCGAGGCCAACTTGCTACGATCATTCAAAATCAATGAAAACAAAGATATAATACTCTTTCCTTACAACTTCAAGTGAGTGTTACTGTCTTGTGCATATTC
The DNA here is from genome assembly GCF_018294505.1 of Triticum aestivum. NCBI lineage: Eukaryota > Viridiplantae > Streptophyta > Magnoliopsida > Poales > Poaceae > Triticum > Triticum aestivum. The sequence continues at coordinate 683,803,361 of NC_057812.1, read as the reverse complement.
GGTTTCCCTTATATATTAGTCCAGGTTATAGTAATGTAATTGATGAGTTATGCATGCGTGCGCAGGTACCACTATATTCTCCTAGAGATTATAGGCTTGAGCAGGGAGTAGTAACTATCTTGGACTCTAAACGAAAAGATCCCCAGGAGTATGCGGACATGACTGAAATCCTCGAGAAGTAAGTTAAATCGATCATTATCCACCATATCAGCAACTTTGTTCATTTCCTGATATCAAGTAATTGTTTTCTTTTGTCTGGCAGGGTTTGGAGAAAAGTCACCAAAAAATCTCCGGGACTGCCGAAGATGCTGCAATTTAGATACCCGAAAGTAAGTACTGTAGTAGCATGTTCCACGCGTCTCCTAGCTATTGATTCAAGCACTAGTTTCATCAATACCATTTGGCATTCTTGCGTATCTGTTTGATTGACCTCTATTTCTTTTAAAGTGGTTGTGGCAGGAACAAAGGAATGATTTCTATGGATACTACGTTTGCGAGTCCATCCGCCACACGACCTGTGAGCGGGGCGGGTACTCTGACGAACAATATGAAGTGCGTAAGAAATAATATTCACAATTTTAGTTTATTACCATCATTTGTGTTGAGTTTCATTTATTCATATATATATATATATATATATATATATATATATATATATATATATATATATATATGTATTAACCCCCTTCTTCAAATTAGACGTTCCGGATGCGGGGTGAACTCCTACCACCAGATCGCATGGGAGCAATTCAAGAGGAATTGGCGGCATTCTTTCTTGACCACGTGATCGCTGAAGACGGAGAATACTATGTGGACCATGCGTCCGTAGTTTAGGAGATTATATTTGTAAGAGATAATTATTGTATATATGTAGCCGGTAGTGTCGGATAGATATACGAGAACTTGTTGTTCGACCAATCTCTCGGAGAAGGAGAGGTGCTCGATATTACTTCTCTGTGTATGCATATATGTTCATGACGATCTTCTATTTCCTTCGTTTGCTTACTAGCTAGCTAGCGTCTCTAGTCCTCTCTATATGTATGTAGTACGTAGCGTCGACCAAGCACGGACATAAGAGAGGACACTTCTCTCTATTAATTAGCTATCTAACACAATATATACCTAAATTAACCCCCCAAAACCCCCAACCCCCCCCCCCTTTAAAAAAACAAAAACCCCAGCCACAGAAATGCTGACGCGTGGATGCCTATTGGTCCCGGTTGGTGCCACCAACCGGGACCAAAGGCCCTCCTTCCTGGGCTCAGCGCGCAGGCCACGTGGAGGCCCATCTGTCCCGGAACTGGTTAGAACCGGGACTAAAGCACTAGTGCAGAACCGGGCAATAGCACCGGTTCGTAAGGGGCTTTAGTGCCGGTTCGGTAACCGGCACTAAATTGTAGGCACTAAAGGCCCCCCCTTTAGTACCAGTTCAGCACGAATCGGTGCTAAAGGGCAGACACGTGGCACGAGCCAGCTCCGTGGGTGCGTAGGACATTAGTACCGGTTGGTAACACCAACCGGTACTAAATGTTTTGGTGTGTTTTGGTTTTATTTTTTATTTTTACTTTAATTTTGTGTTTTCAATTTAATTTAGTGATTGTTTTACATTATAATGAGTTGTTAAATTATTAGGTGATTAGTTTGACTAGATGCGTGTGGATCCTAGCTAAGTCATCAAGTATATGTCATATCCATATTATATATACTTGATCACCTACTTAAGTGATCGAGGTAATATGGATATGGCATATACTTGATCACTTAGCTAGAATCCATCCAGTTGAAACTAATATGCAATTTCTTTCATAAATGATATAATAACTCATCATCATCATCATATTAATTAATATAAAAACTCTTGCATCATATATATCATCACCAACGGTTTTCATAGCAAAGATATCATCGAGTTCAACATGGTAATGATATTATAAGCGTTCATAACACCACAAAAGCAAATCACTATTTGAGATTAAGTTCAGGACGAAGAACACGGACATGAGAGGACAAGTACACTAAGAGCATGAACTAGCTAATTAATCACTCCTGCTGCTTTCTCTCAGGTAAAATAGCATAGAACATGTATAGTTTTGCTAATTCATCATATTGGGGCATGCAGATGAACCTTTCTCCTAATCGTGGGTTGCACTTCAGATTGCTGCCCCCTAGTACTTCTCTGTGATCGTTCATAATTTTGCTCCAGTCTTTTACTATTAAGCATTCCTCGCTATTAGGAATCCTGAATGCACTAAAGTGCATTGTAGGATATCTTGGCCGTAAGCTAACAATATTCATGGTACCTTTAGTCTTGATCCAATCAGGCACAACATTCATCGGGAGTCCCTGTTGAAGAACATCGTATAGTAACATACTTAGCAATGAAGTTTAGCTTAAAAAATAATGTATGCAAAAGATGCACTGAGGAGAAATAGTAGAAATCTTACCATCTTTCCTAAATATATGTGACCGTAGTTCAGTACGCACACTATTGGTCGCACATTTTGAGTACTAACATTTCTAAGTGCGGGAAAGAAATTTGTCTTGATAGCATCAAGATCCTCAAGCCATCAAACATAATGATTTGTCTCCTTGCAGTTTAGTTCAGCCCCGGGACAGTGGACGGTCCTGTCTACCAAGCGCCGGACATGTTTGCTTGATTGGAAGTAAGTTGTCAATATAAATTGAGATCTATTAATTATTCAACTAGTTCAAATAATCTCATATTGAAGACATAAATATGGTTGAGAAACTCACATAATGGTAGAACTGGAGGCGTCTGCACATCGACCCAGATGTCTCTATTACCTTCAATATCATCTTCCGGACGAATATCAAAGGTGATAACCATATCACGCTCAAATGCATAAGCCTTGCATAGTGCTTGCCAAGTTTTGCATTCAAAATAGGTGTATGTGTCTGCATTGAATAATTTGACGTTGAAGGTATAACCATGCTCGGTCTTCAAGTAAACTCTTTTTACCTCCATAGTTTCGTTAGGACTGAAACCTATCTTATCCAAGACAAAAATTCTTACATGGCAGGGGATACGCTAGTTCTATTAATTCAACTAATTCTGTTAATTCAACTAGTTCAATAAGCACTTACGAAGAATATACTAATTAATTGAACTAATTCAACTAATTAATTCAACTAAACTAGTTCTATTAATTTTCTTACTAAAAATAAGGTAGCTAGTTCTATATAATAAAATGTTAATTAGATAATGAAATCTCATATAACTAAATTAAATATATATCTAACATATAATTTATATCTAATATCTAACATATATGTTCATATATAGGTGAAACATTAAACACTTACTAGTTCTATTAATTCAACTAAATAAACTAGTTCTATTAATTCAACTAAGCATTTACTAAAAATAAACTAGTTCTATTAATTTCTTACTAAAATAAAATAGGTAGTTCTATATAGTAATATTTTGATTAGATCATCAAATCTCATATACCTAAATTTTCTTACTAAAAATAAACTTGTTATATTAATTTTCATAATTAAAATAAACTAGTTATATTAATTCAACTAGTTCAAATCTCATATATATACCTAATTAATATCTAGCTATACTAATTCAACTAGTTCAACTTGTTCTAATTCATGTAAAATATATTTGACATTAATATTTAACATCTTTTCCATATAATTCATCTAACATTAACATTCTAACATTATTATCTACGTAATTTATCTAACATTAATCTATACAACAGAAAATAGAAATAAGTAAAAACAATGTGTGTGTGTGTGTCTCTGTGTGTGTGTGTGTGTGTGTACGACCGGGGGGCGGCAGCGTACGGGCGGCGGCGGGCGACGACAGAGGGACGGGCGCGGCGGGCGAGAGGCGGCGGCGTCATACGGGGGCGGCGGGGGAGACGGGTCGGTGACGGCGACGAGGGTGGCGGGGGCGACGGCGGTGACGGCAACGACGGGTGGCGGGGGCGACGGCCGTGACGGCGACGACGGGTGGCGTGGGCGACGACGGTGATGGCGACGACGGGCGACGGGGGCGGTGAGGGCGGCGCGCGATGGGGCGACGGGCGCGACGAAGAAGTTTGGATCGAAAAGACCTACTGGTGGTCGATAAAACTGATTTTTTTTCGTAGGTTCCATATATATAGGAGGGGTCTTTAGTGCCGGTTGGAGCCACCAACCGGTACTAAAGGCCAATTTTCGCCAGGCCAAGGGGCGGGAAACGGCCACTTTAGTACCGGTTCGTGGCACAAACCGATACTAAAAAACCCCTCGTTTAGTCCCACCTCGCCGAGCGAAGGGCAGCCGCACTGGTTTATAAACCCAGCCGCGGCTGCTCCTTCGAGCTTCACTATATAGCAGGCTTCTGGGCCTAATTAACTAGGGCGCGCTGCCCTGTGAGCTTGCTGGCCCTTCTGGGCCTGCATTTGCACACCCTAGGTCTGGCAGGCCCACTGGGCAGCGCGCCAACAAATTTTTTATATAGTTTTTTCTTTTCTGCATTATTTATTTTCTTCTATTTATTTTTGAGTAGTATTTTATATAGTTTTTTCTTTTCTGCATTATTATTTTCTTCTATTTTTTTGAGTAATTTTTTTGTATAGTTTTTTTATTTTCTGCATTACTCTTTTCTTCTATTTATTTTCTTCTAGAAATTGAATGCTGCATACTGAACATAAAAAAAGTCCGGGGTTCAAATAAGTTTAAAATATATTAAAGTGGCCGTGTAACAGATGAGTTCTCGTCTGAAACCCTGATACTCTGAAAGAGTTTGTCCAGTTTGTGCACAAAGTGCATCCAGTTTTTGCCGTGACCCTCTCTACTCTTTCGCACATGCTATGCGGGAGAAACGATGATACCATGCCAAGTTTCAACATTTTCAGGATTCATTTTGTAGTGATTTTCAATTTCACGGTCATTTAGCTCTCTAAACAATTAGGTAAATGATCGAAAAACAACAAATGATGTTAGAACATATTGGAAATTGATGACGTTGCTTTGAATGCTGCATACTGAACACAAAAGAAGTCCGGAGTTTAAATAAGTTTAAAAAACATTAAAGTGGCCGTGTAACAGATGAGTTCTCGTCCGAAACCCTGATACTCCGAAAGAGTTTGTCCAGTTTGTACACGAAGTGCGTCCAGTTTTTGCCGTGACCCTCTCTACTCTTTCGCGCATGCTATGCGGGTGATATGATGATACCATGCCAAGTTTCAACATTTTCAGGATTCATTTTGTAGTGATTTTCAATTTCACGGTCATTTAGCTCTCTAAACAATTAGGTAAATGACCGAAAAACAACAAATGATGTCAGAACATGTTGGAAATTGATGACGTCGCTTTGAATGCTGCATACCGAACACAAAAGAAGTCCGGAGTTCAAATATGTTTAAAAAATATTGAAGTGGCCGTGTAACAGATGAGTTCTCGTCCGAAACCCTGATACTCCGAAAGAGTTTGTCCAGTTTGTACACGAAGTGCGTCCAGTTTTTGCCGTGACCCTCTCTGCTCTTTCGCGCATGCTATGCGGGTGATATGATGATACCATGCCAAGTTTCAACATTTTCAGGATTCATTTTGTAGTGATTTTCAATTTCACGGTCATTTAGCTCTCTAAACAATTAGGTAAATGACCGAAAAACAACAAATGATGTCAGAACATGTTGGAAATTGATGACGTCGCTTTGAATGCTGCATACTGAACACAAAAGAAGTCTGGAGTTCAAATAAGTTATTAAAAATAAAAAAAGGTGCAATGCTGGTTAATTTGCTTCAAGCCATTCGGAATAGTGTAGACTGCACTGCATATAGCTCAATGCAAACTATGCTATTCCGCAAGGCCTGAAGCTAATCAACATGCAGGTGAGCAATGCAACTCTTCGTCATTGTCTGTGCACTCACGGCTTATAAACCTCTCATACTGCCTCTTTCTTGGCGAGGTGGGACTAAAAATCAGCTTACAAAGAAACTGTAGTACCGGTTCATGGCATGAACCGGTACTAAAGGTCTTCGTGGGGTCCCCAGCCTGACCATAGCCTGACACAGCCTCATTAGTACCGGTTCGTGGCATGAACCGGTACTAAAGGTTGCCCACGAACCGGTACTAATGATGCTCGCCCGCCTAGCCGTTGGAACCGGCACTAATGGTCACATTAGTGCTGGCTCAAATTCAAACCGGCATTAATGTGCTTCACATTTGACCCTTTTTTTACTAGTGAAGGGTCAGGGCATTAGTAATGACCCTTCAGTCCCGGTTCTGGAACCGGGACACTAGGCCCTTATGAACCGGGACAATAGGCCCGTTTTCTACTAGTATCGGCGGCGTGGCGCAGTGGAGACTCGGCGCCTGATGTGCGGAGATAGACTCGCGCAGGAGGGTGACGCTACCTGGCGTCGTGGTGGCGTCGGCGGCAGCTAGACCTGGCAAGGTTGATGCAGCAGTACAGCTCTGAAGATGGATTGGTGGCAGGTGGCTGCGGCGGCCTCATACCCGGCAGGCGTCCTGGTTGAGAAGCACGCCGGACTAGTGGGTGCCCATACCCGGCAGGCGTCCTGGTTGGGACCTCAAGTCTTAGATGTTAGGTTTGGCTGCGAGGTCTGTTTGGTATTAGGCCCAGACTTTCAGCGCCCCTACATCAACTGGATAGGGATAGCGACAAATGTTGCTTAGTTGGTGGCTTTAGGCTTATTGTTGTATGACTCTGTAAGGTCTTATGTCAATAATTAATAAAGTGATCATATGCATCGTCTAGATGCAGAAGCCGGGGGTCGTCTTCGTTTTAAAAAAAAAACCTTACTTAGTACTCCCTCCATTCCATAATGTAAGACGCTTTTTGACATTATACTAGTGTGAAAAAATGTCCTACATTATGGGACGGAGAGAATATGTGAGAAAATTAAGGAACGTCACAGAAATCATGAGGCTGAAAAATCACCTGCATCTGACGGTCACTCTAGGGCGAATCTTTTTCCACAGTGGAGAGCAACGGCCCCCATGTTCTTATTCTAAGAAGGCAACACCCATGTGAAGAAGACAACTAACCATCGTTGCCACAGTCTAAAGGTGTGCACTATAAGAGGTGGCGTGTGAGAACCGTTTTATGGTATTGGCAGCACCTGATATTTATTTATTTTGAACAATTTCGGCACTCACAAAATAACAAATCAAGGAAAAGAAAACAAGATACTACCATATATTCACCTTGTCTTTCTATTGGATTTCATGCTGGGTCTTAATTTCTAGCAAGAAGAAAACGAAACTCATTCTCGAGATATATTGGCTGAGAAACCGTCATTAGAATAGCCGGGAGTATTCAGCCGGACCACTTTGTCGTTTCCTGTAGACATGATCGATGGATGTCTTTTAATAAGAGAGACATTGTTTTTTTGAAACGCAAACACTAACTGGAGAGCATTCCATAGGAGGAGGGGTGACAAACAAACACAATTTTCTAAGAATTTTAGTTGCGACGTGAGATCAAATGATGGCAGTTTTTGGAAGACAAAATGCCTTTCTCTGAGAAAACTGCCATGAGGTTGTGAAGAACTGTCATGCGTCTCTGAACAATCTACCAGCAAAAACGTTCGCAAATCCCATCCCTCCCAACGAACGTTTGCTGGCTATTAGCGTTCTTTGCAAAAAGATTGCTCCTTGTTTGAATGAGACTATTAATGTTGTGCTACATAAATGTCCATTTAGCTAAGCTAGTTTATTTTTTTAAGCCAATGTTGGTCGATACAAGAGCAACTAAAACCAACCAATTATATTTTTATTAGTGCAAACTTGGGCACAAACTATTCTATTCTTGATAGGTGCCAATATGCAGCCGGTAACTTGGTCAATTCCCAATTTGGACTAAACGCACTAAGAACGTCATCTACTCATACAGAGAAGTTCTTTTATGACGAAAATCGGATGAAAACCTACATGTGAAAAAGGGAAAAGAACCATGAGAAAAAAGATTGATGCCAAGACAAGGAGCATCCCAGCCAGCAGACACCAACACGCCCAGAAGGATGGAGACAAGTAGATCTGTGGAGTCATAGAGTGATCATAATACCAAGATTTGGTGAGTTGCCGAGAACACAATCGTGTGTTCCATTCCCCACAGTGTAACACATGAGAATCTCCTAGCATGATCACATGCCCCGTTAGAAGGGGCAAGATATTAGAGCAATGCTAGCCGATAGAGTGACGAAGATCATGAACCTTGACTTCTGTACGGATTTTGTCGCTACCTAGAGCATCTCCAATAGACGGTCCAAATATAAAAATACCTAACTTTTGGACCGTCTGGAACAAAAAACGCTGCTCCAACAGACGGTCCATATGTAAAAAAAATTGGACCACGGCCTTTTCGTGATGTAAAATACAACACCTCGCGGTGCAAATTTACATCACGAGATGCATCTGGTCCAAACTCGGCGACTGCCCGCCAACGCCCAACCGCCACTTCATTTCATTTCACAGCCACGCTTGTCCGCCCGCCCGAACGCCAGTCGGCCGGAATCCGGCGCCGCCACCGCCTAAATCCCCGTCGCCGTCGCCGCCACCGCCCCAAATTGCGGCGCCGCCCTCCGCCAGCCTCACCCCCGTCGCCTCCCTCGTCGGAAGCCGTCTCGCAGCCGCCCGGGCACCGCCGAATCGGGAGGCAGCCGCGGTGGGATTCGGCGCCTCCGGTGGTCTGGCTGCCCATGTAGGCCTTCGCCGGGTCCTTAGGCCTCCGCCTGCCTCCGCCGCGCGCCGCTGCTCGCTGGCCCGCCCTGTTGCCACCGCCTCCCGGCCCCGCCGCCGCCTCGCTGACCCTGTCCAGCCGAGCTGCCGTCGCTGCTGGCCCGTGCAGCGTGCCTGTGCCTTTGCTCGTGGTGTTCGCGTCGGCTGCTGCCCGCCTCCGTCGTTGCTGGCCGGCAAAGGAGCACGTACAGGGGAGCTCGGGCTCCGGCCATGGCGACCACGAACGAGCACGGGAGCGGTGGCAAACGACACCGATCAAAGGGGGAAAATAGGGAGATTGGGAGAGGAGCTCATCACGGGGAGGTTGGCGCGCTCGGGAAGGTTGGGAGAGCTTGATGGCGACGGATTTGACGAAGGCGGCCGACGTCCCGAGGTTGAAGAAGACGATCAAGGCGATTTTACATCTTCATTTTGGACCATCTGTTGGAGTTACTCTTTTGGACCATCAATTTGGACCATCTGTTGGAGTTGAGCTTTTTTAGGAGCTCCAAAACGCTCTTTTTCGCGGTCCAAATTTTACGTCTCCGATTTTGGACCGCCAAATTTTGGACCATCTATTGGAGATGCTCTTAGGTTTTAGAAAACCTGATTTCCCTCATTTATCGGAAAAACAGATTTCACTCATTTGAAAAAACTCATTATAGTCAATTAGAAGAATGTATTTCATTCATTTTAAGAAATTGATTTAACCAAAATTTAAGAATTCACTCATTTAAATAAAAAGACGGATTTCACTCCTTTGGATAAGCAGATTTCACTCATTTCAAAAATTGATTTCACTCATTAAATAAAGTCCATTCATCTAAATAAATATTTTGACTATTTTTTCCCACTAGTTTTCAAAAAACAGGTTTCACTAATTTCAAGAGAATAATTTAATATATTGAAAACCAGATTTCACTCAATGGTCTTGTTTTAAGCAGTTTCCCAAACTGAAATAGAATAAGTGAAATAAGGGGATTGATACGTTGCTTTTAAACATGTTTGAAATATATTCAGGATTGATCTTATTCTAAAGGTCTTGGTGCCTGGAGTTCAAATATATAAAGTATTTCAAAAACAAAATTATAGTTTAAGAGGTATGAATGATTGAAGTTGTCAAAGAGAAAATAAAGGCGGGGACTTTTTCTCCCTGGCTTCATGTACGTGCGAGAGTGAGGACATAGAAGGCACCACGCATGCGTCAGGTACTTCGTAGGGACCACTGAGTGATTGGACTTTGGCGTGAGTGAAGGTCAAGCTCACCGGCCAGCCAAGAAAACTTATGGAATGGACTTTGGAAAGTAAGAGTACCCTCAAAGCTCAAGGTACTTTTGTGGAGGCAGATTCATCATCCGTTACCCACACACGCTGTTCTAGCACATAAGAAATGGCACACAACATCATGTATGTGCAATACTTGTGACGTGGAAGACTCATTTAGACATTCTTTAATATAAGTTACAGGGGATTGAACTAATCGCTGAGCATCTAAGGGAGAGATAGGAACCAAATGTGTGACAATGGTATTATCTAAGGGAGAGAAAGCAACCAAATGTGAGACAATGGTATTAGGGTTTTACAGAGCCCACTACCCGCGCATGCAGGATGAAGATGATGTCATTTGTAATTTATTTTTTCTTTTGGGGATGCCTTGCGAAAGTTCACCACTTCTTTTGAGGTACAATAAAGATTTGGTATTGTAATATATGGCCATTGGACTTTCCCAAATTTTTTTGAAAGAGTTCTTCTAATGCATGCATGAGGTGTACCTCGATCACCAAAAGATGGAAGTCTCTTACGAACTGGGGTGGTACCCATATTCCCCGTGCTCATACTCCCTCCGGTTTTATTTAGTCCGCATATTAGCTTTCATCAAAGTCAACCATTAAAAACTTTGACAAAGTCATCCAATATGGAATGCATTGTTTCTTTGCCTTCTCTAGGCAATTCATTTGCTAAATTGGATGGACCGTGACAACCGAGACGTGCGATGGCGAGTCTCCTTCGCCGCCGACCTCATGACGGGCTCTCCCCGATTCGCCGACGAGGAGGTCATTCTCCGGCGAGGGGCGTTGCGGCTCGTACTCCTGGACGAGCATGGCGCCATCGTGGATGCACGCTACCTTCGCGATAGCGAATCCATCGACATTGGGGACGTGGTCTCATTCCCCTGCTATTTCACGAAGATCCGAGATCGATCGGCGTGGCGGGCTCGCCGGCAGGGGGTACGATGGAGGAAGCGAGACGGCCAGGCGCGGTACATGGAAGCAACGTGGGGCGGTGCACGGAGGACCAGGTGCGGTACGACACGAGCCCGACCTCCCGCCCCCACCCATCCATGGCGGATGTGCGACACGTGGGTGCGCATCCAGGCATCCATTCTCGTCCACGGGCACGCGGTGAGGGTATAAAATCTCAGCCTCGCCCGCTGCTTGACCTAGACTCCGTACTCACCCACCTCTGGACGGCGGAAAAAAAAAACTAGATCGAGATCTACTAGGGATTGGGGGTGGTGGAGAGGCAAGGTAGGCGGAGACCCTCGATCCTTCGCGGAGGTGGCTGCCTCACCTCCCATGGCGGCTGATGTGGGGCGCGAGTACTAGGGGAGTGGCATCAAGGCGTGGATGCGGGCCGCCAGGGCGCGGCGTGGACGCCGCGCGGGAAGGAACGCCGGCCGCGGAAACGGCCGTGGCGGCGACAAGAGCAAGTACTCCTGAAAGCGAAGCGAGGGCGACGGCGACCGCACCATCTCTGCCTCATCCAACCTTGCCTCTGCTTCGGACGATACCTCTGGCTGGGATGTGGCGGCGGCGCCAAGGTGCCATGATCCCCAGGATGGAGGTTTCTGGGTGGAGAAGAAGCGCTCGGCGATGGCATCGGAGGACTCAGGGAGCGGGCACCAGACTTCATCCCCGATCCGCCGCCCACATGGCAAACAGAATATCCCTCAGGTGCCTATCCTATCCCCTACCCCATATGCAAGTCGAATGAACATCCTCCTGCTCGATGTCCTCAAGTTTTTTGTGAGCGACGTAACAAATTAGGGCATCTGGCTTCAGTTTGCATGACATTTCTTCCTTGGGAGTGTATTGCTCTGATGTGTGCATTTCAATCTAAGGGGTTGGGGTTTTACTACATCCATGATTCTTGCACAGCCAATCAGCTTAAGGAGAGATCCAATAATATTGTTGTGACCATTGTTGAGGGTGAAACGTCGACCAGGCAGATGGAGTTAGATTTATCTGACTACCTTGCCACAGGATGGCGCTACTCAGCCCATGCCATTGGTCCTGGGGTGTTCGTGGTTCGATTTTCTAATCCTTGAGGTGTTGCTCAAATCTGCTATGTGGGTACTGTTAGTCTGAAAACAAGTGGGGCTGTTATACATGCCACCCATTGGTCATCAGCTGTGGGATCGAAGGGAGTTATGGAAACTGCTTGGGTGAAAGTGATCAATGTACCTCTAGATAAGAGAAGTGAGAGAAATATAGCTTTTGTTGCCTCGCTGGTGGGGGTTCCCCTGGAGATTGATGCTGCAACTTTGCATCGTCCTGCTTCTGTCTGTGTGAAACTAGGATGCAGGAATGCTGATGCTATACCTGGGGTAGCTGAGGCAGTTCTAGGGGGCATTTCTATGATTTTTTTTCTATGAGGTGGAGCAGGTGCTGGTTAGGGATCCAAACCATGAAGAAATGGGATAAAGGTGTCTCCTAACCCTGATAGAGGAAACCCTAAAAGACCTATGCAGGATGTGACTCCTGGAGCTCAGATGGGCAGCTCTTCAACTGGGCTTGGGGGGGGGGGGAATCTCTCCCCATTCGCCAACGAGAAGTGCCTGACACGATTCGGGAGTCACAGGAAGTATGGAGTCTGATGACTCTCTGCATACTACTCTTCTCATTGAAACCATGGCATATGATCAGGAGCAGGGAGAGAAAGAAAAAGTAAGTTCACCTTTCCAACAAACCTTGATGAAGTTTAATTCTGGTTATAAAGAGGCAGTGAAAACCTATTCTGATGTGGTCAAATCCTCTCCACAGGTTGTGGAAATGGTGGGCCAACATGATTCGGCGCTGAAAGTGACCAGTGAGTACATGGTGGAGTCCCCTGAGATGAATGCTAAGGTGATTCCCACTCCCCCTTTAGTCACTGAGGAGAATCTGCGCTTCAGTTTGAGGAATGTGCAGAATAAACTGGAGCGAGTGGAGGACAAGGCTACGGCTGCGGCAAAAAAGAGGAACATGGAAGGTAACACAACGAAACCTAACTCCTTTGATGCTTTGTCTGATCCTGTTCTCATTCTTAGAGCTATTAAGATGGGTGTAGATATTCCAAATTCTGATTTTGCTAATATTGATATATTAGAACTGGAAAGAGCCAGAAATAGAGATTCCTTAGATGAAAAGGAAGATAGTAAGGGTGACAATAATAATATTCTACTATTGACTAATGGGAAAGGAGACCAGACCCCCTTGGACATGATATGGAGTGAGGAGAATGAGATGGATGAGGAACCCTTTACTATAGTTCGGTCTAGAAAGAAAAAAGAAAGAAAGGTTAATGCTGTCATATCTAGACCAATAACTAGGAGTCAAAAAGGTAAGAAAAATCCTGAAAAATGCAGTGGTAGCCCTACCTTGCCTCCTGGTAGGAATGCCAAATGGGGAAAAATCTAATGTTATCAAATGAATGGCATCTTTTGGAATTGCAGGGGAGCAGGTAAAAGAGGAATGAGTACCTGTTTCTCTGACATGATTAAAGATCATTCCCTAGATTTCATTTGCCTTCAAGAGACTATGAAGAAAAGCTTTCCTCCTTAATGTCTTAGGAAAATAGACCCTGTGGATAGATTTGATTGGAATTGGGTTCCATGTATCGGTAAGGCAGGTGGTATCCTTTGTGGTATTAAGAGAGAAACCTTAGAAGTTGTCTCCTGGATTCCTGGTAGGTTTTGCTTGCAAGCCAACCTCTATGATGTTAACCTTAAGATGACTTCCTTGTGGATTTAGCCTTGATGTGTGCTCACACGCAAGTCCCCTATATAGTGGGTGGTGATTTCAATATCATTAGAGAAAACTATGAGAAGAACAAAACCATGAACCGATCCCCTTATATGGATAAGTTCAACTCCATCATAGATTCACTAAGCCTTCAGGAGATATACATGGGAGGGGGCAAATACACATGGACTAATAATCAAAACCACCCCACCCTGGAGAAACTTGATAGAATTTTGATGAGTTTTGATTGGGAGGACTTGTTCCCTTTGGTTACAGTTCGTAAATTGGTTAGAGATGTTTCCGACCACAACCCACTCCTCCTGTCCTCGGGAACGAAGAAAATGGATACGTCCCACCAACATGAGTTCAGATTTGAGCTCAGCTGGCTGCGAGATGAAAACTTCTACCCCACTGCCAAAAAGATCTGGGAACAACCAGTCCGGGCTGATGATCCTATTGATATCCTTAATATCAAATTGAAATGGTTCAAAAAATACTTTTAAAGGGTGGGGTTCGAATGTCTTTGGCCATGTTAGAAAAAGAAAGAAAGAGATCAAATTGGAATTGGAAGAAATTGAACGTATAGAAGAGGAAGGACCTCTCGACCCTGATGTGTATGAGAGGAAAACCTCCTTACAAATAGAGCTCAGTGAGATTCTTAATAACGAAGAGTTGTACTGGCTACAACAATCGAATGGGCGATGGCTTTTAAAAGGTGATCTTAATACAGCCTTTTATCATAGAGTGGCGAATGGCAAAAAGAGAAAGAACACCATTCAATCTTTCACGGATGGGGACGTTGTGATTGAGGGGACCACCAACCTTTTAGCTCATGCCACAGCTTACTACAAGGATCTGTTTGGCCCTGCTAGAGGAAATCTCTTTCACTTATCCCCTAATATGTGGGCTAAGAATGAAAAACTCACTGATCATGACAACATTCTCCTCACCGGCAAATTCACAAAAGAAGAAGAAGTGAAAAAAACTGTTTTTGGCAGGAATAGCAACCGAGCTCCTGGCCCGGATAACATACCAGCTGAGTTTTATAAACACTGCTGGGACTTTGTTAAAAATGATATTATGCGCTTGTTTGATGCTTTTCACGACAACACTTTAGATGTTGCTCGCCTGAGTTATGGGGTGATCACCCTTATCCCCAAAATGAATGGAGCTAAGAAAATCCAACAATATAGACCGATTTGCCTTCTCCGTTGCCCATACAAACTTATCACTAAAGTTTTGGACAACAGAGTGGCTATTTTTGCTGATATTCTCATCAGCAAACATCAAAACGCCTTCATAAAGCATAGAAACATTATGGATGGCATTTTGACCCTGCATGAAATTCTTCACCACACGCAGTGAAAAAAAAGAGTTGGTGTGGTTCTGAAACTAGACATCAAAAAAGCCTACAATAAAATCAATTGGGATTTCCTTCTTGAGTGTCATAGGAATGGGGGCTTTGGCCCTGTGTGGTGTGGCTCGGTCCAGAAAATCCTTAATAATGGGACTATTAGCATTAGTTGAATAATGAAAAAGTTCCTTATTTCCAAAGTTACAAAGGGATGCGGCAAGGTCTGGCCGTACTCACATTTTTTGTTCAATATGGTTGTGGAAGCCCTATCCAAAATGATCCTTAATGCTCAAAAAGAAAAAATGCTGACAGGTCTGGCCCCAGACCTAATTAATGGGGGGGGGGGTGGCTATCCTCTAGTATGCAGACGATACTGTCATTTTCTTTGAGCATGATAAAGAAGCTGCGGTCAATTTAAAGCTCTTGCTATATATCTTTGAACTCATGTCTCGGCTTAAAATAAATTTCCTGAAGAGCGACATCTTATGTATATATAGGGGGAAATGATGACATACTAACTTTCTACTCTGATCTCTTCAATTTCCAGATTGGTCACTTCCCTATGAAATATTTAGGGGTGCCTGTGAGCTATTCTATACTCCGTGCTTTAGACTGGAGCTTTGTGGATGATAAATTCCTCAGATGTTGTGAATCCTGGATTGGTAATGCAGCGTCTTCAGGGGGAAGACTGACCCTACTCAACTCCTCCCTTACTAGTATCATCTTCTACTACATGTCTATGTTTATGCTTCCTAAGAAGATCATTGAAAAATTAGAAAAGCATAGAAAAAAGTTTTTTTGGCAAGAGAATGATGGTCGTAGAAGATATCACTTGGTCAAGTGGTCTAGAATCTGTAGATCTAAGAACAAAGGAGGATTAGGAGTTAAAGATCTACATAGACAGAATATTAGTCTCCTCACCAAGTGGTGGTAGAAACTGGAAACTCAACAAGGCCTTCAGCAGGACATGATCCGTGCTAAATATTTCAGAAATGATACGGTACCCTCGGTGCAAAGTAAATTTGGGGATTCCCCCATCTGGAAAGCTATTATGAAAGTAAAGGAGGTATATTTGGCAGGAAGAAAAGTGATTTTGAACTCTGGGAATATGGCCAGAGTATGGAATGACCCTATCAGAGGTGATGCTCCTTTGCGAGACCAATTTCCGGCCTTATTCAGCATATGCAATTATCAGGAAATCACTCTTGCTGAGTTTAGAAACTTCGAGGGCAATGATCTCTTTAGAAGAAACCTACATCCTCCCCTTACGGATCAGTGGAACGATCTTGTTAGGGTGGTTAACTGCTGGCATTTATCTGGTGAATCTGATCAGATTAGCTGGTCTTTGGGCCAAAAAAGTAAGTTTTCGACCAAATCAGTCTACACCTATTTGGAAAGACACCTGGCTGGGTGTGATTACAGGTGGATCTGGAAAGCTAAGATTCCCCTCAAAATCCAAATATTTCTTTGGTAATTGTTTCAAGACGCGATTCTGACGCGAGAAGTCATGAAGAGGCAAAATTGGGCAGGCAATCCTAGATGCTCGTTCTGCAGAGATGTTGAAACTTCGCAACATCTTTTTTTCACCTGTCATGTTGCTCGGGTGGTTTGGAGGACGGTTGGGTGTGTGTTCGGCACATCTCTTTGCCCGAACAATAGCTGGCAGTATTTCTCCTGGTGTTACATATTCCTTCCTGATGGGGCTAAGTTTTATACCTTTGGTTTGGCAGCCGTTTGCTGGGCAATCTGGAACTGTCATAACCAGGCTACTTTTGAACAAAAAATGCTTAAGACTCCATTTAATGTGGTGTGTGCTGCTTGTGGTTTTTTTTACATACTAGACAGGTTTGATGGCTAGTGATGACCGGGAGGCCATGGAGCGCGGAGCCAAGATGCTCAGGTCCAATGCTTCGACAATGATGAGAATCTGTGCGGCTCCAACCAATTCAGCGATGGACCGATGCTCTCTCCGATGCTTCGGATTTACTTTTGCCAGGATAGTTGTCTCACTCCTGCGCGAGTGTCTTCCTGCTCGTTTGTGAGCCTTGGAGATTACGAACTGTTGCGGGTTTCCTTTTGGATTCAGCCTTTATGTTTAGGTCCTAGAGGCTAGCGTGATCGATGGTGTCACTGGGTTTTCCAGTGATGCTTTGGACTCGCCTCCCCCTTTCTAGTTTCCTTGTGCCGGTGTGATGTTGGGTCTTTGGTCACTGAACTATGTATTTCCGTTATGAATGTAATGGAAAGGGGTTAAGGCGCGATTCTAAAAAAACAAATAAATATCATTAGATTCATTGTTTCATTTACTTTCACATCATATAGATTTGTTATAGTATATATTTATATTGTTTTCTATAAACTTAGTCAAACTTTACAAAGTTTGACATTAGTCTCTCTTCTCTTATAAAAAACAGAGTTGGTGATGATGGTGTGCCTGCCATCCTGCAATATAGGCCGTCTGATTTATATCTGACGGATAGGTAGTAAACTATGACAATTTTGCAAAAAGATACCCACACCCTTCTCCACATTTACAAATATGGCCTTCCAATGTTCATTCTTTTTTTCCAGAAGATAAACTACTCATACAAATGTATCTTGATGTTCCGTGCAACGCAGGGGCATCTTGCTAGTCAAATCTAATATGCAGAGTATATAAAAATGGAGGGAGTACAAAATAGACGAGAAGTGGCATTTATTTGTATATTGTGATGATAATATTACAATTGTTTGGTGGTAATTTGATTGTACGGTTGCATATGTTGCAATCAGAAAAGTACTAATTGAAATCGAAGAAGTATATATAGTTGACGGCCAGTTTGGCTCCACTTGAGTTCATGCAGACGGCACAGTCGAGATTGAGATCCTTGTGCGCGCCGATCGATCAGCATGCGCCTGCCTTGAACCCGAAGGAGCCGCCGCCGACGTCGTACAGCACCTCAAACGTCCGCTGCTGCACGTTGCCGATGATGCCGATGGAGCGGTCATCGCCGCTGTCCGTGAAGGCGAGGCAGCCGTCCTGAATGATCCCGTCAAAGGCGAGGTTGACGATGGCGCCCCCGGAGAACACGAGCGCGACGCTGGGCACGCTGATGTTGGACTGGCCGCTGAAGTCGAAGCACGTGTCGGAGCCCCCGGTGGTCGGGTAGCGCTTCATGCCGGCCTTGAACGCGGAGGCCAGCGCCGAGTAGGCGGTGGGCGGCAGCCGCGTGATGATGGTGCCGGAGTCGACGATGGAGACGGCGGAGAAGACGGAGGCGGGTATGTTGAGCTGCCTGCCTCCCACCCGGATGGCCTCAAGGCGCACGGCGTAGAACGTCGGCGCCCGGCGGTTCCTGTACATGGGCGTCGTGACGAAGCCGGAAGTGGAAGTTGGTGCGCCGAGAGTGAGGAACCCGCGCGAGCCTGGATTCGGCGGGAGGCAGTAGGAGAAGGCCCTGCCCAAGGTCCCCGCAGTCTGGGACACGAGAGACTCTGCGCCGCCGCCCAGCCCCATGAGCCCCGCGGTTTGTTGCGTCAGAAGGAGGCCCGAGTTGGACTGGCTGCACCCGAACTGGAAGTTTTTGACGGCGGTGGAGCCCAGCACGAGGGTGTCGGAGCTGTAGGTCCCGGCCGTGCTCGATTGGTCCCCGTAGGTGACGATGTACTGGCACTGGGAGCCGGAGCAGCCGTTGCCCTGCCCGTCCTGGCTGACCTGCGCGCAGGCGGCGGAGCTGCAGGAGAACGGGGAGTAGGTGCTGGACGAGCTGGGGTCAAAGAGCGGGTTCGCCTGGGAGTGGCACTGGGAACACGGCTTGCACTGCACCCACGACACGTCGCTGCCGGTGTCGATGGACATGGTCTGGGTCACGGCCGGCGAGCCGATGCCGACGTTGATCACGTACTCCAACGTGCTCATGGAGGTGCCCAGTCTGGTCGGCAGGGTGACGTCCGATTGCTCGACGTCTCCGGCGCCGCCCTTGACGCCGGAGAACTTTCGTGTGACGTAGGCCGCTCGGAGCTGGTCATGCCTGAGTATCTCCTCCCAGGTTGGCGCCTTCGTGGAGGGCAGGCGTGAGCACGGGCCGTGCCGGTGGTGCAACGGCACCGTGACACCACCGGACGATGGAGTCGCGGCTGAAGCAACCAGACCACGATTATAAATGTGCACAAAAGATATACTAGTACAAAGTAGTCAGTAGTAAGTAAGTGGAATTGCACCGTACCTTTGGGCTGGGAGCAGTTGACGGTGGCAGATTCCGGAGAGCCAACGGGCTTGTAGCTGCGAAGGTCATCTCCTGCGTGAGCAACGAGAGTGTGGTAGGTGCACAGCAGGAGAAGCAGAAGCTTCGAAATAGATGCCATGGCTGAGATGCAGATTCAGAATGCGGGCCCTGCTTATATATAGGAGAGGAGGGGGACGACCGAAGACTCGTGACTTGTGGTCTTGTCCTAAAGTTTAGTTGCCGCCAGTTTTGAATTCGTCGATGGTGAGATTGGGCGATCAGGTACGTTGGAGGTAATAATGACGAAATTGTTAGGCATGTTTTTGTCAGGTACGTGTACATAGTATGCTAGCTAAACTGATTTTCAGATCGGTTGGGCAGAATTCCTTCTTTGCTGAGTTTGCTACACAATGGGATCATGATTGTGTGTGGGAAGGCTCACCTTGGCATGTTAGTAAACATGCAGTGATATTGTCTGAATTTGTCGATTGTATGAGGCCGTCTGAACTCAAGTTTGAGAGCCTTCGGATGTGGGCTAGAGTGGTAAATCTCCCGTGTAATCTCTGGAACAACGCCTGAGGTGCAGAATAGCGAAGCAAATAGATAAGAGGGTGGCTTCGGTGCAATTTGACCACACGGTTGATTCTTGAGAGCAAAAATTACACTAGACAGAAAAACACATATAGCCGTGTGTGGGGCTGTAAGCCGACTGCCCGAAAAATTGCACCCGACAACCAATGAGACATCGGCTTATAGTACCATGTACGCCTAGTGGTTGTAAAATGTATTTGGCTTACAAAGGACACTCGGCACATATACAAAAATGTCTCAGCTTACAGTGGCTTTCGGCTTATATTTCCTATAATTATTACTTTTGCTCAAACTAAATATATGTTGTGTGTAAGGCCGGAAAGTTCTCAGCTTATATTTACTATAATTATTATTTTTGCTCACACTAAATATAAGTCATGTGTCTTACAGGAGGGCTCTCGGCTTATATTTACTATAATTTTCACTTTTGGTCGCACTAAATATTAGCCATGTATCTTGTAGTAGGGCTCTCGGCTTATATTTCCTAGAATAATTATTTTTGCCCACACTAAATGTATGCCGTGTGTCAGGTAGGAAGGATCTCAGCTTAAATTTACTATATTATTATTTTTGCTCACATTAAATATAAGTCATGTGTCTTGCATGAGGGAAAATAATAACATAGTAAATTTAAGCAGAGATCCTGACAGTGCTCGAGCTGAGATAAAGGGCCTCCTGAATGTCCCAAATGAAACTTTGAATGAGAAATATTTGGGTATGCCATCTGACATTGGAAGCTCAAAAGATGGTGCTTTCAGATACCTGAAAGACAGGATGTGGAGCAAAATTCAGGGTTGGATAGAGAGGATCATGTCAACAGCAGGGAAGGAAGTTCTAGTCAAAGTGGTGGCGCAAGTCGTGCCTGTGTTTTCCATGTCATGTTTTAAGCTACCTAGGGGACTTTGTGAGCACCTAAACATGCTAATAAGGAAATTTTGGTGGTGGTGGGGGGGGGGGGCACAAATGGGCAACGCAAGCCTCATTGGGTATCATGGAAGGCAATGACACAACCAAAAAGGACTGGGATTCAAAGATTTTGAGCTGTTTAACTTGGCAATGTTGGCTAGACAAGCATGGCGCTTGTTACAGAATCCTGGTTCGCTAAGTGCCCGGATATTGAAGAGTGTTTACTTCCCACACACATCAATCCTTCAGGCAGCTTTAGGGAATCACCCAAGCCAGATATGGAGGGCCATTATTGAAGGACGGGACACCTTGAAACAAGGGCTGATTAGGCGTATTGATAATGGTGGAAGTACAAAAATTTGGGAGGACAACTGGCTACCTGCGCGAGGAGATGATGTGGCCGTACGGATACATATCTGCCCACCCCCCGGTTATGGTTGCAGAACTCATCAATGCTACAAACACTACATGGAATATACAACTACTACTAAATGCCACCTTCATGCCTTTTGATGCGATGGTAGTTTCAGGCATTCCACTCTGTACTATGAACATGCAGGATTTTTGGAGTTGGGCACATGAGCGAAGTGGCAAATTTTCAGTACGGTCGGCCTACAACATGCTCGTTGCGACGAGGCAAAGAAGAGAAGTGCGGCTGGAAGGATCAGCGGGATCATCAAGCACTCGCGCTGACGAGGGATCGTGGAAAGTTCTGTGGAATATGGAGGTCCCATCTAAAGTGCGTGTGTTCTTATGGAGGTTGTCAAAACAATCTTTACCTACTGAGGATGACAGAGCACACCGTCATATGTCGACAACAAGTACCTGCGGCTTGTGCGGGGCACAGGATTCATGGCGGCATTCCCTCCTAGAATGTACTGTCTCCAGATGCACTTGGGCATTGGTTGACGAAGAGCTGAGTTGCACTTTGGTGGCATCCACAAAAATGAGAGCAAAGAGCTGGATCTTCAGCCTACGTGATTCCTTATCGCATGAGAAATTTGTCTTAATGGCGGTAACCCTATGGGCGATATGTACATCTCGACGAAAGGCCATTCGATCACGAGGCTATATTCCAAACACCACATGCAATACAATTGTTCATCACTCGGTTTATTGCAGATTTGGAAGCTATCCAGGTGCCCAAACCTACACGGGCTGCTAAGGAAAGTACAATTACATCAACCCAGAGGCCCAGGGCACCTCCAGCAAACTATGCCAAACTATGTCGAGAGGCCATTGCCTTGGCAGAAGATCTCAATATTCAACGCTTCGTTATGGCGTATGATTGCATGCAGGTGATTGGGACATTGCCAAAGGAAATCAAAGATTCTATGGAGCCATCATCACGGAGATCAACTCTAGATTGTCACCACTCTCTTGTACCTTTACTTTTGAAAGTCATCGGTGTAATTTCGAAGCTCATAAGTTAGCTAAATTTGCTTTGTCTTTAGCTCAGGAGCGTCATCTGTGGCTTGACCAGCCACATGACCAAACTTGTATCCCACTCTCTATGGACTTTGAATAAAGTGGCTTTACCCCCTCAAAAAAAAATCTGCAGGGGTGGCACTGCAAAGCGCGCGAAACACTTCTAGTAGATTGCATAACCCATGGTCTAATTAACTAGATCTCTTGTATTTGCCTGTAAGGAAATTGATTGATTTGCGAAGTGGACGTGTCTTGCAGTCATAGCAGATGATTTGTGAAATTAATTAATATTCTGAAAAAAATAGCTACAAAGCTCTCCTTTGAAAACGAAGGAAAAAGGTACGAGCAGAGAAAGAAGATACTAGAAATGAGAGAGACCGAGCGAGGCATGCAGCCTTGATTTGCCTCAGACCGAGGGAGTAGTTCTGATCTGGTGTTGCGTCACCACGGATCGACATGGAGCTGCTGCGGAGCGGAGGCACGCCAAACAAATAATTCTTCTTGTGTTTGGTCCCAAACAAACAAATGAATATGCATGTGTGCGTGCGTCCATCCGGAGCCTGGCATCATTTAAGATGACACTGGATCGGCAGTAATTAATTCGGATGCACAGCACAGATCAACTCACGAGAACAAGAAAGAAAAAAATAGCAGATGGAGGTGTCTTGCAGTCATAGCAGATGATTTGTGAAATTAATTAATATTCTGAAAAAAATAGCTACAAAGCTCTCGTTGATGAGGCCATTGTTTGACTAGTTTGGCAGTGGCTGAGCTAAATTAAATCCAATAGAAACAATGTGTGGTCAGGGAAGCCCGCAAAAAAAATCCAATAGAAACGATGTCATTTTGTGTATTGCCCAAAATATAATGCTATGTTCTGGTATTTTTTCAGTCGACCCTTTGGAGTGCGACGTAGGTTTCCACGGCAACTTGCTAACAATGTACGTGGACAGTTGTGTGGCAAGATTGAAGACTACAAAACGACGATGGATGTATCTTGGACTTGACCTACGGCCAGCCAGAGCTTGGTCGCAGAACAGTGTACAGTTGTTTGTTTCCTGACCCATTTCTGCAACTGGGCAGATGGCTCCGTGCCTTTGCCCCGGACTTCTCCTCGCGTGAGTACGAACGAGAGCCCGGCGCGTGCTGCGTCGGCGTTGAAACGGGGTGGCCGGGTCGCTGTCTCCGTGGAATTCGTGCGAGCGCCCTGGGCCCTGGCTTCTGTGTGGTGTGGCTTGGGCTGCGCCCGGCCGGTCGTGCATGCGTGAGCTGGGCGGGGGCGCGCGGGGCCGGAGTCCGGAGACCTGCACGGTGGACTGGAGGCGTCGTGTGCCGGCGGGCAGCTACCGATGTGCGTCTTCCGGATGCAGCGGATTTCCTTGTACGCACGCGGCGTCCAGCTTTGTCGCTTCGTAAGGTCCAGCATCTGTTCAGAACTTGATTAAGACTTCGACGCAGAATTGGCAAAAAAAAGTTATTGGAGCAACTCAAACGGGGCGACCCAAACGGACACGCGCTCTGTCCGTTTTTTGTCCGTTTGGATCGGCCAAGCAGACGTATGCTTTCATATTTTAAATGGGTCGGTTTGACCACCCAACGGGAAGGCCGACCAGAATATGCCAGGGTGGAAAAAAAATAACAAGTTCCACGAAATAAACATAAAAAATACATAATTAAACATAAAGTGGCCGGTCAAACGCCGGCCAAAGTTCACCTAAATCTAATAAACATTAAATAAAACATTAAAAAAAGTCTGCGCCCGCCTGCTGCCGCCCCGCACGAACGTCGTCGGCCTTGCCCTTGCCCTTGCCGTCAACGCCGCCGTCGTCGGTGAGGTCGATGAAGACCGGAGCAGGGCTAGCCCACCCCAACGCCGCCTGGTCCTCTGCCAGGGCAGCCTCCTCCAGCGTCTGCTGGGGCGGCAGCATTGCGGCCAGCCGCGCGTGCTCCTCCTCCTCCTCCTTGAGCCGGAGCGCCTCCGCGTCACGTTGGAGCATGGCCTCGTAGGGCATCTGCGCCTCGCCGTCGGCCTGCTCCTGGCGGAGCCAGTGCTCCTTCCAACGCTCGAGGTGGGCTGCCTCCTGCTCCGGCGTCGCGGCAAAGTAGACAGGAGGTGCGCTCACCCACTCGCGGTACTGGCCTGTCCACGAGTACACCTCCTTCGGCCAAGTGGATGGAGGCGGGGAGCGCTTACGCGTCGGCTCCGGCTCCGGCTTGGGCTGGACGGGCAGCGACGGTGGCGGTGGCGGCACGAAGAGAGTGGTGTGGACGGAGTCCCCCGCCGCCTATAGGGCAAGGGCTTGCTCCAGCCCATCCCAGTGTGCGTCCTCCTCGAGGCGGCTAGACTCCAGCGCGTGCTGCAGGGCCTCCTCGAGGGCGGCTTGGTACTCTGCCTCCGCCTCCATGTCCTCCAGGTCTACCTGCGGGGGCGGCGGTAGAAACGTCGGCGGGACGGCGTCGACACCCGAGCGCCGTTGCTCCTCGTGTTCGAGGGAGAACCACGCCTCCCCGTTGGAGGAGTCGGCGGCGTACTCTGGCAGCCGACGCTTCTCCGGCGTGAGCTGCGCGCGGCGCCTGCGCACCTCGTCGTCGTGCGCCCGCTGGCTACGCGAAACCGTCGGCACAGGGATCCGCTGCGGATCCAGATGCTAATGGTGCGGCAGCATGACATCGAGGTACGACAGTGGCTGCCTGTACTCCCAGTGCCACTGCGCTTGGTGCACTGGGATGTGCAGGCGTCGGCGACCAGGGCAGAAACGCGGTGCCGCCGGAGGAGGAGGGGGAAGGGGAGCATGGGAGGACGAGGCGCCGGGGGTGCCCTTTCCCTTGCCCTTGCCATTGCTGCTGCCGAAGAGGCCCATGGGCGCGCTAGGGTTTGCAGTCGCCGGCGAAGAAGCAAAGGGAGTGGTTGGGGGCTAGATGTGAACGGGAGAAGTGGATGAGGCCGACCCCGCTGCACGCGTGGTTAAAAAAGGACGCTTTCACTGGCTGACGCGTGGGCCCGCTGTCGGTGGTCGTCATAAATAAGACGACCAATGGCGGTTGGGTGGCCGCCAGGTGGTGACGCGGCGGACGGCAAGGAGACGCGTGGCGCGTCCGCGCCGACGCATTCCAGAGGCAGTTTTGAGTCGGAAATGAGTGTACGGATGCTAGGTGGACACAATTTAAATTTAGGTCGACGTGTTAGGCCTTCATTTTTATCCGCGCTGACACAAATAAACGCGGACGGACGAAATGGGTCACCCCGTTAGAGTTGCTCTTAGGGCTTTTGCCTCCCGTTGAGCAGCGCTGCTAATCTGCTTCGTTTGTGGCATCAAGGCCATGGAGCGTGATGGATCCTTACCATTGCCGGGGGCAAGGCTCTGTTTTTATATATATTTTTATATTTTTATTAGGATTTATGTTCTGATCAGAAAGATGAGAGGGGGGCAATTTTTTAAAGATGGAATAAGGTCTTTCCCACCCAGCCCTTGTCCCGGTTGTGTGTCTAGCATCATCGAAGGGCGTGCGAAGTTGTGTCTCCGGCGGATCTCGCAGGAATCGGTTGGTGGTTGTCTTTGGTGCATCTGATCGGACCCGGTCTTCGTTCGTCTGACGCATGTTTAGGTTGGATCCTTTCCATCTATGCTTCTCTTCATCGGCGACGGTTGTTGTTCTATTGTGTTGGTCCTATGGATCTTTAGCACGACGACTTGTCCGACTGTCAACTACTATAAGGTTTGCCTGGCTCTGACGAGTAGCAATGAGGACGGCGGCACGCTTTCGCCTTGCTTTAGTGCTTGTACTTGTCGCTAGTGGTTTATGGATCTAGATGTATTTTTTTTGTGTTTGTTGTACTGATATAATTGATAGTGAATAAATGGTAAGTTTTCTGAAAACAAAAGACTTGTCCAGCATCTACTATACTACTACGTCATACGCGTGTGTGCTGTTCGACAATTGGAGACGTCAGACGAACGAAGCAAGTATCTTTGTGATGGATATGAGAGGAACGTTACCACATCAAGATATACTACGAGTACTATATATGGGTTGGGTAAGTATGGGTTTAACCAATCAAACCTAGAGTACAAGATAAAGTTTTTTTTATAGGAAATCCTACAGATGTCAAAAGGCTAAGGAATAGAGATAGAAAAATAATAGAGTAAAAAATAAAGTGGAACATAAACTTAGCTGTATTTATAAATGGGTTAGGTACATTGTACGATAAATCAACTGTGATCAGATCGCCATCAATCATACGACCATTTTTTATGAAAAGATCTCAGAGTTATATTATCATCGAACGGTGGTACAAAGCACCCCAAGAACAAAAAAATAGCAACCAAGTCCCTAGGGAATCAACCCACTCCATCCACCGTGGGCTGCCGGCACGCTGCCGCTTCTACTGCCGTCGCTCCCACGCAGAGCCAGCGTGACCTTGGATTCTGCAGCCGGATTGAACACGGACGGGAATTACTGGGGCTCGACCTGAGAGGGCCAGCACACTAGAGAAAGAGGAAGGTCGGCCTCGCTGCACCATGCCGGCGACAACACACCTCTGAGATCCACAAAGAGCTCCTGTACAGGCTGCGAAAACCACCGACGCCATTTGCTAGCACCTCACCACACCACCCCTAGAACTCCCACGGCAAGAATGGGCGCCTCCTTGCTATGGCGAAGAAGGAGATGATGGACAAAAACTCCCGTAGCCAGCCGTCGCCTCCGTTTCGACGATCGCCCCTGGAGAACCAGCACCCACCGAATCGACGTTCCGGGAGTAGGCAGCGCCAGAGGCTTGTCAACTCCACCACACGTGACATCACCGTGATGGGGAAGAACCTCCAGCCAGCTTATAATCATATGACCATGGTGAACACAAATCTCTACACCAACTAAAAAACTCACTCGACAGGACGGGTGAACCAACCCTAGCAGCCACACCTTGATTCCCTCTCACTGCCGCCAGGGTGCACCGCCGAGAGGCTGATACTCATTCGGAGCCGCTATGGAGGAGCTGGTGGACTACCGCCGGATGGCGACGGTGCTTGGTCGGGTTGCAGCTGCCAGCAAACGATGTCCGACAACGGCATTGTGATCCAGTGTAACGATCTTCAATGGGGGCACGGCTTGGTTAGGTCTGCATGGTCCTAGATGGCAGCGATCCCGAAAATAGATCCGGACTAGTCGGCCAGCGGCATTGATTTTCTTTGAGTCAATTACACTCTTGGTGTCACAACTTGGCCTCAATGTTCACTTTGATGCTACAAGTTGTGAGATACATCAAAGTGGTGGAAAAACTTGGCTCTATCGTGCACATACGGTGCTTTTCTCGGTTTCGTACGAATCAAGCGCTGACTAAGCAAGACAGCATGGCGCCGGTCCCATTGGCAGTGACTAGAGGCCGTGGGCTGATGCGTTTGGCATGATTTTTCTCAGAAACCCCCTCAGATTTCACGTTTTTTACAAATAAACCCCCAGGTTGGCTATACACAGATGGCCTTTCCTTTCTGCGTTATTGACTTGCCTGTTCGACTCCCTCGCCTCGATCTTTTCCTCCTGTCTCTCTCCGATCGTTTGAAGGCGGCGGCGGCGGTGATCTGTAGGACGCGTTGATCGGCGGCGTCGATGACGATGGAACCCCGCCGGCGGGCTCCCGGCGAGGCAGCCCCTGTATACAGTGAGCACATCCTCAACTTTCCCCCTATGTAGCCCCTGTTTTTTTGTAGGGTTTCCTTCGGTTGGTTCGCCGGCGACGAATGTTGAGTTTTGTGTTGATTTCGTCCGCGGATGCTTTTTAGATGGCGTGACGTTAAAATCCCCCCTCGCATTCATCCGTAGTGTCGTTTGTCTCTATGGTTTAGCACGGGTTCAGAAGGCCCCTTCTTTTTTGCATGAACAAATCAGATATCTGTTAAAATCTGAGTGCTTCAGTCAAGTCAACGTGTGTGCGCACAACCCTACATTGTATTTGCCAATCTATACTTAACTGAATTTGTCGACACTTGTTAACTGAATCTGTCAACACATGTTAACTGAATTTTTGGACACTGCTTTAACTGAATTTTTCGACACCGTTTAACTGAATTTTTCGACATTGTTTTAACTGAATATTTGAACAGGTTAACTGTAAATAACATGTGCATTTTAATTGAATACTTGACAAGGCTTGCTGAATGCTTTGTTAATTGAAAACTAGATATTTGCATTGCCTTGTTGAACAAAATTATAATTGTAATGGACTGTTCTTTGTCATCTGAATATATTTATGCATTGTTGTCTCAATTGTTTTTGCCCTATATGCACTGTAGGTGATTTTGATGGATTGTTCACTATTGAGGTTTATCACAAGGGATTTTTCTATGGAGCTGGCAACAACAGGACATACATGGACTATCAAGTTGATTGGTTTGATAGCTATGATAGTGACACATGGTCTATATTGTGGATTGAAGATTTTGTTAAGCAGCTGGGGTATGACAGAGATAGTGGACAACATGAAGTGTTTTGGTGTCAGCCTGGAAGGACACTTAGTGAAGGAATGAAAGAAATGAAATGTGATGCTGACAGCCTTGCAATGATAGCAGCTAGTAAACAACACAAGAACTTATTGCTGATCATAGACCATGGAGATACACTGAACAATTTGGTACGAGATGATGTTGTAGTTCAAGGGGTTCCTGAATTGCCAAAGGTCATAACTCCAAGGAAAGACAAGGGAAAAGAACAAGCGACCTCACCTAAAGTTGCAACTGTGAGAAGTAAGAGGAGTAAGAGGAGGGCAAGGGGATTGTTTTCTGAAGGATCATCTTCGGGATGTGTTGATGATGATGTTGACGAAGAAGATGTAGAACCTGCAGTAGATTCTGAGACTGATGGGGAATTTTTTGACAGCGACTATGATGTAGAGGATGGGGATGACGATTTATTTGAAGATCATGTAGACAAAGAAGTGGATGATCACAGAGAAATAGTTACAACATGTGACTATGAAACAGAGCTAGCAGAGGATGCTCTAGATGACCCTCACATCTTGTTATCCAAAGAAGAGAGGGACAAGTTGAACTACCATTTCAAAGGTTTCAATCCAGAGACAGATCTGAATGCTCCTGTATTTAAGTTAGGAATGGTGTTTGGTAGTGTCCAGGAGCTCAGACATGCCATAACTTCTTATAGCATAAGAAACAGAGTTGCAATAAAAAAGACAAGAAACACAAGCACTACAGTTGAAGCAATATGCAGTTTTGATGACAAGACTAAGCAGACAAGAGAACACTTTTCAACTCTATACTGGTCGTTGGATGCTTGCAAGAGAGCATGGCTATTGGGAGGCAGACCCATCATATTTGTAGATGGATGCCACATTAAGACCAGGTACAAAGGAAATTTGCTAACAGCTGTGGGTATTGACCCTAATGATTGTATCTACCCCCTAGCATTTGGGATTGTGGAAGTTGAGTCTACTAGCAGTTGGGAGTGGTTTTTGGCAAGCCTAAAGGATGATCTAAACATATGTAACACCTCTCCATACACAATAATGAGTGACAAGCAAAAGGTATGCTCCCGAGTTCATTCACTTTACATGTACTTTATTAATTTAGAAGTGTGTAAACCATATATTGATCTGATAGTCAATCTCGTATGTGATGTTTAGGGTCTCATTGCAGCAGTAGCAAAGGTTTGGCCAGATGCTGAACACAGGTTCTGTCTCAGGCATATGTACTAGAATTTCCATAAGCTACACAAGGGGGAACAGTTGAAGAACAATCTTTGGGCAATTGCAAGAGCCACAAACAATCCTACATATATGAAAGCTATGGAAAAGATGTTGGCCGACAGTGTGGGTGCATACAAATGGGTAGAGAAATGGCCTCCAAAGACATGGATTAAAGCCTTTTTTAACCCTTTTCCAAAATGTGACATTCTACTGAATAACATGTCTGAAGTATTTAATAGGTTAGCTTCTAATTTAGTATTGTGCTTCAATATTAATTTTGCAATATTCCTTTTTCAGTTTCTATTGTACTGCATTAACATGTTTGTTTCTTCTTATGACAGTTGGATATTGCCACCAAGAGAATTACCAATTTTATCTATGGTGGATAACATAAACAACAAGATAACAGCAAGGATGTACAACAAGTAGAAGGAAGTGGCCCTGGATAGGAAATGGAGTGGTAGATTGTGCCCTAAGATTAAGAAAAAAACTTGACAAATTTACTGACTGGGCTGCTAATTGCATGGTATTTGGAGCTGGCCAGAAGGTTTTCAAAGTTGTGTCAATGAACCATTCATACATCGTGGACTTGAACATGGAAACATGTGACTGCAAAAGATGGGACTTGTCAGGAATTCCATGTCACCATGCAATAGCTTGTGCTAGAGAGGAGAGAATAGATCCTGCAACTCTAGTACATGAATGCTACTCTGTGGATACTTACAAAAAAGCTTATGGATTTAACATAAAGCCAGTGAGAGACAAGGAGCATTGGAGAAAGATGTATGGAGTTGATGTATATCCACCGTGTACACTAAGGTCATGGGAAGACCAAGGAGGAATAGGAAGAAAGATCCAGAGGAGAAGCAGATGAAAGATGGAGGGAAGAGGCTGTCAAAGCATGGTGTGTCCATGCATTGCTCTTTATGTGGAAGAGCAGATCACAATAAGAAAGGGCACAATAAGTGGGAGGAGAACAATAGAGATGCACCTCAGCCTGCAGAAGATGATGGAGATGATGATGATGCAAAGTATTATGACGATCCTTCAATCATTTCAGTAAGATGGAAGCAACTAAAATTACTATAGTGTTTTGTAAATTTTACTCCCTGCCTAGTAGCATTGACACTTTGTTTGTACTCTTTTCAGAACATAATGCCACATATAGTGCACCCACACATGGATCCTACTCAAACACCAGGGTCAATGGTGTTTCTCATGCAACAAATGGTAAGTATCTTGTTTTCTACAAAACATTAAATTCTACTTTCACCATGCAAAACTCTATCTGAAAATTGTTGCATTGTTTCATACTTAGGAGAGGAGAGCATATGTGCCAATTATGGATCATGGACCTCTTCCAGAATCAGCTTTTGTTGCAAATGCTAGAGATAGCATACCCCCTCCTAGGGTTACCACGACAATGGCAACATGCATAGTTAGAAGAAGAGGGGTGACTGAAGACATTCCTGAAGATGTACCTGAAGCAAGCTATGAAGCAGCTGAAAATGCAAGAGGGAGAAAGAGGAGAGCAATTGGAAGAGGCAGGGGAAATGTCACAGGAGTAGGCAGAGCACCTGGGAGAGGAATTGGGAGAGGGAGAGGTAGTGCCAGAGGGACCGAGGGAGGCCACACAGGAGGTAGGATGGGGCCAGGAGCTGGGCTGTGGAACACCATGTTTCCACTAGATGAACCCAGATCATATGTGCGAGCCGAGGAGGTCCTAGTGACACAAAATGCACCACAAGAGGAGTGGCTTGATGATTTCCAGACCTTATAGAGCAAGCTGCATATCAAATTAGTTCATGAATGAACTGGAAAAAAATGCAATCAAGTTCATGCATGAACTTTTGTTCTTTGGATTATTAGAACTAAATTTGCCCTTGGCTTAAGTTGAAACATGTCAGGAGCTGAACATATCTTTTGTTAGGATGCTTAAATGAATATGATGCTATTCTCTCTAAATTAGTTCATGTATGACTTCTCTGAAGATGATATGATGCTATCCTCTGCACTATAATTATTGTGAAGATGATATGATGTTATCTTGTGCTCTATGATTTCTGTGAAACTGTTTTCTTTTCTGAAATTTTATTTCATTTCATATAGAAATGCTTCCTGTGGAGTTTTTGACATGATGCTATATTCTGCTCTATGATTCAAACTATTTTCTTTTCTGAAATTTTACTTCATTTCATATAGAAATGCTTCCTGTGGAGTTTTTGATATGATGCTATATTCTGCTCTATGATTTCTGTGAAACTATTGTGCAGAAACCTTGATTTGCAAATTCTATATAGAACAATTTTAACAGTATGAGAAAAAATATATAAAAATTGGTGTTTTTGGAACTCGAACCTAGAATCTGTAGGTGGTATTATTTTGTCGTAGCCAGTGGGCTACTATGCAAGTTCTGATCAACTCTCAAAGCTATCTTCTCTTAAAACAACAATTTTGTTCTTTGTCTGTCAGTTATAAGGAAAGGCCGCTTGTGTACAGCCAATCCGGGGGCTTATTTGTCAAAAACGTGAAATCTGAGGGGGTTTCTGAGAAAACTCATGCGAAACGCAGCAGCCCACAGCCTCCGGTCTCTGCCAATGGGACCGGCGCCACGCTGTCTTGCTTAGTCAGCGCTTGATTCGTACGAAACCGAGAAAAGCACCGTATGTGCACGATAGAGCCAAGTTTTTTCACCACTTTGACGTATCTCACAACTTGTAGCACCAAAGTGAACATTGAGGCCAAGTTGTGACACCAAGAGTGTAATCGACTCATTTTCTTTCTAAGTTTTCTTAAACTAGTTGGAAAAACCATCATAGGAATAGTTTCTAGTAGAAAAAACCATTATAGAAATAGTTTGTTACTGACGCGGTACTAAAAGAAGACGCCCGCGGTAATTTCAGAAAATACCTGGAATATAGCCAGTGCCACTGTCCGTACCTATTGTCTGGCATTGATGAAAAAGACGACACCACTGGTATTCATGAAAAAATCGTTGGCGTCGCGTATTTCTAGAACGATGTGGAAATATCACATTACTGGCGTTGATATATGGGGCACGCCTGTAAATTTCCAGTGTAGCGGCAAAGCTACTTTAGTCAACGCCACTAATGTTAGTTGCCATAATTACAATTTCCTTATGTATTGTCACATGCATGCCAAAAAATCTATTGTCACATGCATGCCAAAAAACCCGATAATATCCAAGGTTACAACGTGTCTATATGTTGTTTTAACATTTGACAAGGCTCAATTAAAACTGACATACTTTTCTAGTTGATCCATGACCTACCGGCCCGCACACTACTGGAATTTCCCTATCACTGGGTGTCAGGCTCTTCGCCGTCAGCCAAACCACGGGCACTCGGAAAAGTAAGAGACGCCGAGAGGGCCTCTCGGCAACATGCGCAACTCGGCAAACACATGATATTGCTGAGAGTCGACCTCGGCAAAAATGCAACACTCGGCAAAGGCACTATTTGCCGAGAGCAATGCAGTGCCCGCATGGCAATGTTTTGCCATGTGGCACGTTCGGGTGGCGGTTAACGGCACGTCCACGATTTGACTTCTTTACCGAGAGCATCTCTCGGAACAGCAACAGTTGCCGATTTAGTCCCACCTCGCCTACCTGTTTAAATAGTATGATAGTCTAATTGCATTAAATTTTGGTGTTCATTATTAAGAATATGTATTAACTCTATGCCCGGAAGCGGCATGGGATATCCTTTGTGATGTCCTTGTAGCACGGCTAGGCCTTGCACAGATGAGGGAGGGGCATGCCATGACACCGGCGGGTGAAAGTACCTCGGTGGCATGAATCCTCGGAAAATTGTACGACGCTAGAATTCCTCGAGAGCTCGCACGGTGTCATCACATGACCCCTGTAGGGCGTGGTAAAAGTTTGTGCGCGTTTTGAATAAGCCTCCCCTGAGGCGGCTTGTAAACCGCATCATCTCCGAGCTAGTCTCTGGGTATCGAGAGGGAGCGTGTCCGGTTTGTGCAGGATGTACAGGTGATGTTGCTCCATTGGTCTCGAAACTTCTCGTGCTCTCAAAGGAGGCCACCACATGAGACGTGCAAGGCCCCGTATTTTTCGGACCCGCGTGCAATATTCAAGAAATTTATTGCTCTGCTAGGGTTTCATCGCTTGGAATTGCATATCAGCAAGGCGGCACATATCTCATAGACATCCCTCATAGTGATCTAACTTGGTGTTGAAACAACCTATCAGCTAAATACAAATAAGTGATCGACCGACTCTATTTGTACTATAGACTAGAATACTCCCTATATCAATTGTTGCTTCAGCAGTATGAACCTTATTCAAGGCAACAATCTAAATGTCAGATACTTATGGTAAATCAACCATTTTGCTGAAAAAATGGATCAACCAATCGATTCACAGTTGGAGGTGCAATTCTGCTGATTTAAAAGGTGCCATTGTGGGCGGGCGGATCGTACAAGATACCCTTAAACTATATGTCTTATGAACATAAGATAGAATAAATATGCAATTTTAATACTATACACGGTCAGTGTACTATCCAAATCAAGAGAAACATACTAATTAACTTAACTATCCTATTTTTTCCCATTGTACATGGGATGTTCTACACAATGAGATACTCCGATTCAGATCTGAGAAACGGGGAAACTATCTGATTGTGGTTTATTTAACGGAAGTTTCTGCATTGGAGTAAGAAAACAAAATCCTCGGAAATTTAGTGTTACCGTGCCCCTAATAACCATACAAAGCAGGCTCACAAAAATTATGAGAAAGCGATAGGGAGAGGGAGAGGGAGAGGGAGGGAGGAGGGGCGTTCAGCCAACTACACCAAATGTGGCATTCTCTCTATCTTTTGCAAAAGATGTAAAGTTTTCCTATTGTCAATGCAAGTGTGAGCTTGTGGTGTAGTGATCCCTGCGTGTGTGGTCATGACTTGAGATTTGGTCTAGCGATGCATGAGTTCCTATGTTTTGCCGGAATGTTGATTAATTTATGTTCCAGCAAATTCTGGGTGGATCTGAACATGATTCCACTTGTACCTTCGTGTGAGTTTGCTAAATAATCTATATTGCATATTTAAAAGTAGTTTTTATTCACCCCTAACTTAACTTGTTTATTTATAATTGACAACTTATTTTCTATCTCCATGAATTACACGAAAGATAGGAGACAAGACCTATTACACTGCTGGCTCGGAGCTTACTTGGGAGGTCAAGAATTATCTTGTCTCCTTTGTTAATGATGTTGTTTCATTTAATGGCACTTATGGAGCTGGCCAAAATAGATCCGGACTAGTCAGGCAGCGGCATTGATTTTCTTTGAGTCAATTACACTCTTGGTGTCACAACTTGGCCTCAATGTTCACTTTGATGCTACAAGTTGTGAGATACATCAA
The DNA here is from genome assembly GCF_018294505.1 of Triticum aestivum. NCBI lineage: Eukaryota > Viridiplantae > Streptophyta > Magnoliopsida > Poales > Poaceae > Triticum > Triticum aestivum. The sequence continues at coordinate 683,768,069 of NC_057812.1, read as the reverse complement.
AGTGGTGGAAAAACTTGGCTCTATCGTGCACATACGGTGCTTTTCTTGGTTTCGTACGAATCAAGCGCTGACTAAGCAAGACAGCGTGGCACCGGTCCCATTGGCAGTGACTAGAGGCCGTGGGCTGATGCGTTTGGCATGATTTTTCTCAGAAACCCCCTCAGATTTCACGTTTTTTTACAAATAAGCCCCCGGGTTGGCTGTACACAGATGGCCTTTCCTTTCTGCGTTATTGACTTTCCTGTTCGACTCCCTCGCCTCGGTCTTTTCCTCCTATCTCTCTCCGATCGTTTGAAGGCGGTGGCGGCGGTGATCTGTAGGACGCGTTGATCGGCGGCGTCGATGACGATGGAACCCCGCCGGCGGGCTCCCGGCGAGGCAGCCCCTGAATACAGTGAGCACAGCCCCAACTTTCCCCCTCTGTAGCCCCTGTTTTTTTGTAGGGTTTCCTTCGGTTGGTTGGCCGGCGACGAATGTTGAGTTTTGTGTTGATTTCGTCCGCGGATGCTTTTTAGATGGCGTGACGTTAAAATCCCCCCTCGCATTCATCCGTAGTGTCGTTTGTCTCAATGGTTTAGCACGGGTTTAGAAGTCCCCTTCTTTTTTGCATGAACAAATCAGATATCTGTTAAAATCTGAGTGCTTCAGTCAAGTCAGTGTGTGTGCGCACAACCCTACATTGTATTTGCCAATCTGTACTTAACTGAATTTGTCGACACTTGTTAACTGAATTTGTCAACACATGTTAACTGAATTTTTGGACACTGCTTTAACTGAATTTTTCGACACTGCTTTAACTGAATTTTTCGACACTGTTTTAACTGAATATTTGAACAGGTTAACTGTAAATAACATGTGCATTTTTAATTGAATACTTGACAAGGCTTGTTGTCTGCTTTATTAATTGAAAACTAGATATTTGCATTGCCTTGTTGAACAAAATTATAATTGTAGTGGACTGTTCTTTGTCATCCGAATATATTTATGCATTGTTGTCTCAATTGTTTTTGCCCCATATGCACTGTAGGTGATTTTGATGGATTGTTTATTGTTGAGGTTCATCACAAGGGATTTTTCTATGGAGCTGGCAGCAACAGGACATACATGGACTATCAAGTTGATTGGTTTGATAGCTATGATAGTGACACATGGTCTATATTGTGGATTGGAGATTTTCTTAAACAGCTGGGGTATGACAAAGATAGTGGACAACATGAAGTGTTTTGGTGTCAGCCTGGAAGGACACTTAGTGAAGGAATGAAAGAAATGAAATGTGATGCTGACAGCCTTGCAATGATAGCAGCTAGTACACAACACAAGAACTTATTGCTGATCATAGACCATGGAGATACACCGAACAATTTGGTACGAGATGATGTTGTAGTTCAAGGGGTTCCTGAATTGCCAAAGGTCATAACTCCAAGGAAAGATAAGGGAAAAGAACAAGCGACCTCACCTAAAGTTGCAACTGTGAGAAGTAAGAGGAGTAAGAGGAGGGCAAGGGGATTGTTTTCTGAAGGATCATCTTCGGGGTGTGTTGATGATGATGTTGACGAAGAAGATGTAGAACCCGCAGTAGATTCTGAGACTGATGAGGATTTTTTTGACAGTGACTATGATGTAGAGGATGGGGATGACGATTTATTTGAAGATCATGTAGACAAAGAAGTGGATGATCACAGAGAAAGAGTTACAACATGTGACTATGAAACAGAGCTAGCAGAGGATGCTCTAGATGACCCTCACATCTTGTTATCCAAAGAAGAGAGGGACAAGTTGAACTACCATTTCAAAGGTTTCAATCCAGAGACAGATCTGAATGCTCCTGTATTTAAGTTAGGAATGGTGTTTGGTAGTGTCCAGGAGCTCAGACATGCCATAACTTCTTATAGCATAAGAAACATAGTTGCAATAAAAAAGACAAGAAACACAAGCACTACAGTTGAAGCAATATGCAGTTTTGATGACAAGACTAAGCAGACAAGAGAACACTTTTCAACTCTATACTGGTCGTTGGATGCTTGCAAGAGAGCATGGCTATTGGGAGGCAAACCCATCATATTTGTAGATGGATGCCACATTCAGACTAGGTACAAAGGAAATTTGCTAACAGCTGTGGGTATTGACCCTAATGATTGCATCTACCCCCTAGCATTTGGGATTGTGGAAGTTGAGTCTACTAGCAGTTGGGAGTGGTTTTTGGCAAGCCTAAAGGATGATCTAAACATATGTAACACCTCTCCATACACAATAATGAGTGACAAGCAAAAGGTATGCTCCCGAGTTCATTCACTTTACATGTACTTTATTAATTTAGAAGTGTGTAAACCATATATTGATCTGATAGTCAATCTCGTATGTGATGTTTAGGGTCTCATTGCAGCAGTAGCAAAGGTTTGGCCAGATGCTGAACACAGGTTCTGTCTCAGGCATATGTACCAGAATTTCCATAAGCTACACAAGGGGGAACAGTTGAAGAACAATCTTTGGGCAATTGCAAGAGCCAGAAACAATCCTACATACATGAAAGCTATGGAAAAGATGTTGGCCGACAGTGTGGGTGCATACAAATGGGTAGAGAAATGGCCTCCAAAGACATGGATTAAAGCCTTTTTTAACCCTTTTCCAAAATGTGACATTCTACTGAATAACATGTCTGAAGTATTTAATAGGTTAGCTTCTAATTTAGTATTGTGCTTCAATATTAATTTTGCAATATTCCTTTTTCAGTTTCTATTGTACTGCATTAACATGTTTGTTTCTTCTTATGATAGTTGGATATTGCCACCAAGAGAATTACCAATTTTATCTATGGTGGATAACATAAACAACAAGATAACAGCAAGGATGTACAACAAGTAGAAGGATGTGGCCCTGGATAGGAAATGGAGTGGTAGATTGTGCCCTAAGATTAAGAAAAAAACTTGACAAATTTACTGACTGGGCTGCTAATTGCATGGTATTTGGAGCTGGCCAGAAGGTTTTCAAAGTTGTGTCAATGAACCATTCATACATCATGGACTTGAACATGGAAACATGTGACTGCAAAAGATGGGACTTGTCAGGAATTCCATGTCACCATGCAATAGCTTGTGCTAGAGAGGAGAGAATAGATCATGCAACTCTAGTACATGAATGCTACTCTGTGGATACTTATAAAAAAGCTTATGGATTTAACATAAAGCCAGTGAGAGACAAGGAGCATTGGAGAAAGATGTATGGAGTTGATGTATATCCACCTGTGTACACTAAGGTCATGGGAAGACCAAGGAGGAATAGGAAGAAAGATCCAGAGGAGAAGCAGATGAAAGATGGAGGGAAGAGGCTGTCAAAGCATGGTGTGTCCATGCATTGCTCTTTATGTGGAAGAGCAGATCACAATAAGAAAGGGCACAACAAGTGGGAGGAGAACAATAGAGATGCACCTCAGCCTGCAGAAGATGATGGAGATGATGATAATGCAAAGTATTATGACGATCCTTCAATCATTTCAGTAAGATGGAAGCAACTAAAATTACTATAGTGTTTTGTAAATTTTACTCCCTGCCTAGTAGCATTGACACTTTGTTTGTACTCTTTTCAGAACATAATGCCACATATAGTGCACCCACACATGGATCCTACTCAAACACCAGGGTCAATGGTGTTTCTCATGCAACAAATGGTAAGTATTTTGTTTTCTACAAAACATTAAATTCTACTTTCACCATGCAAAACTCTATCTGAAAATTGTTGCATTGTTTCATACTTAGGAGAGGAGAGCATATGTGCCAATTATGGATCATGGACCTCTTCTAGAATCAGCTTTTGTTGCAAATGCTAGAGATGGCATACCCCCTCCTAGGGTTACCACGGCAATGGCAACAGGCAGAGTTAGAAGAAGAGGGGTGACTGAAGACATTCCTGAAGATGTACCTGAAGCAAGCTACGAAGCAGCTGAAAATGCAAGAGGGAGAAAGAGGAGAGCAATTGGAAGAGGCAGGGGAAATGTCACAGGAGTAGGCAGAGCACCTGGGAGAGGAATTGGGAGAAGGAGAGGTAATGCCAGAGGGACCGGGGGAGGCCACACAGGAGGTAGGACAGGGCCAGGAGCTGGGCTGTGGAACACCATGTTTCCACTAGATGAACCCAGATCATATGTGCGAGCCGAGGAGGTCCTAGTGACACAAAATGCACCACAAGAGGAGTGGCTTGATGATTTCCAGACCTTATAGAGCAAGCTACATATCAAATTAGTTCATGAATGAACTGGAAAAAAATGCAATCAAGTTCATGCATGAACTTTTGTTCTTTGGATTATTAGAACTAAATTTGCCCTTGGCTTAAGTTGAAACATGTCAGGAGCTGAACATATCTTTTGTTAGGATGCTTAAATGAATATGATGCTATCCTCTCTAAATTAGTTCATGTATGACTTCTCTGAAGATGATATGATGCAATCCTCTACACTATAATTATTGTGAAGATGATATATATGATGTTATCCTGTGCTCTATGATTTCTATGAAACTGTTTTCTTTTCTGAAATTTTATTTCATTTCATATAGAAATGCTTCCTGTGGAGTTTTTTACATGATGCTATATTCTGCTCTATGATTCAAACTATTTTCTTTTCTGAAATTTTACTTCATTTCATATAGAAATGCTTCCTGTGGAGTTTTTGATATGATGCTATATTCTGCTCTATGATTTCTGTGAAACTATTGTGCAGAAACCTTGCTGTGCAAATTCTATATAGAAAAATTTTAACAGTATGAGAAAAAATATAAAAATTGGTGTTTTTGGAACTCGAACCTAGAATCTGTAGGTGGTATTCTTTTGTCTGTAGCCAGTGGGCTACTATGCAAGTTTTGATCAACTCTCAAAGCTATCTTCTCTTAAAACAACAATTTTGTTCTTATTCTGTCAGTTATAAGGAAAGGCCGCCTATGTACAGCCAACCCGGGGGCTTATTTGTCAAAAACGTGAAATCTGAGGGGGTTTCTGAGAAAACTCATGCCAAACGCAGCAGCCCACAGCCTCCGGTCCCTGCCAATGGGACCGGCGCCACGCTATCTTGCTTAGTCAGCGCTTGATTCGTACGAAACTGAGAAAAGCACCGTATGTGCACGATAGAGCCAAGTTTTTTCACCACTTTGACGTATCTCACAACTTGTAGCACCAAAGTGAACATTGAGGCCAAGTTGTGACACCAAGAGTGTAATCGACTCATTTTCTTTCTAAGTTTTCTTAAACTAGTTGGAAAAACCATCATAGGAATAGTTTCAAGTAGAAAAACCCATTATAGAAATAGTTTGTTACTGACGCGGTACTAAAAGAAGACACCCGCGGTAATTTCAGAAAATACCTGGAATATAGCCAGTGCCACTATTCGTACCTATTGTCTGGCGTTGATGAAAAAGACGACACCGCTGGTATTTATGAAAAAATCGTTGGCGTCGCGTATTTCTGGAACGATGTGGAAATATCACATTACTGGCGTTGATATATGGGGCACGCCTGTAAATTTCCGGTGTAGCGGCAAATCTACTTTAGTCAACGCCACTAATGTTAGTTGCCATAATTACAATTTCCTTATGTATTGTCACATGCATGCCAAAAAATCTATTGTCACATGCATGCCAAAAAACCCGATAATATCCAAGGTTACAAAGTGTCTATATGTTGTTCTAACATTTGACAAGACTCAATTAAAACTGACATACTTTTCTAGTTGATCCACGACCTACCGGCCCGCACACTACTTGAATTTCCCTATCACTGGGTGTCAGGCTCTTCGCCGACAGCCAAACCACGGGCACTCGGAAAAGTAAGAGTCGCCGAGAGGGCCTCTCTGCAACAGGCGCAACTCGGCAAACACATGATATTGCTGAGAGTCAACCTCGGCAAAAAGGCAACACTCGGCAAAGGCACTATTTGCCGAGAGCCATGCAGTGCCCGCATGGCAACGTTTTGCCATGTGGCACATTTGGGTGGCGGTTAACGACACATCCACGATTTGACTTCTTTACCGAAAGCATCTCTCGGAACAGCAACAGTTGCCGATTTAGTCCCACCTCGCCTACCTGTTTAAATAGTCCGATAGTCCAATTGCATTGAATTTTGGTGTTCATTAATAAGAATATGTATTAAATTTATGCCCGGAAGCGGCATGGGATATCCTTTTTGATGTCCTTGTAGCACGGCTAGGCCTTGCACAGATGAGGGAGGGGCATGCCATGACACCGGCGGGTGAAAGTACCTCGGTGGCATGAATCCTCGGAAAATTGTACGACGCTAGAATTCCTCGAGAGCTGGCACGGTGTCATCACATGACCCCTGTAGGGCGTGGTAAAAGTTTGTGCGCGTTTTGAATAAGCCTCCCCTGAGGCGGGTTGTAAACCGCACCATCTCCGAGCTAGTCTCTGGGTATCGAGAGGGAGCGTGTCCGGTTTGTGCAGGATGTATAGGTGATGTTGCTCCATTGGTCTCGAAACTTCTCGTGCTCTCAAAGGAGGCCACCACATGAGACGTGCAAGGCCCCGTATTTTTCGGACCCGCGTGCAATATTCAAGAAATTTATTGCTCTGCTAGGGTTTCATCGCTTGGAATTGCAGATCAACAAGGCGGCACATATCTCATAGACATCCCTCATAGTGATCTAACTTGGTGTTGAAACAACCTATCAGCTAAATACAAATAAGTGATCGACCGACTCTATTTGTACTATAGTCTAGAATACTCCCTATATCAATTGTTGCTTCAGCAGTATGAACCTTATTCAAGGCAACAATCTAAATGTCAGATACGTATGGTAAATCAACCATTTTGCTGAAAAAATGGATCAACCAATCGATTCACAATTGGAGGTGCAATTCTGCCGATTTAAAAGGTGCCATTGTGGGCGGGCGGATCGTACAAGATACCCTTAAACTATATGTCTTATGAACATAAGATAGAATAAATATGCAATTTTAATACTATACACGGTCAGTGTACTATCCAAATCAAGAGAAACATACTAATTAACTTAACTATCCTATTTTGTCCCATTGTACATGGGATGTTCTACACAATGAGATACTCCGATTCAGATCTGAGAAACGGGGAAACTATCTGATTGTGGTTTATTTAACGGAAGTTTCTGCATTGGAGTAAGAAAACAAAATCCTCGGAAATTTAGTGTTACCGTGCCCCTAATAACCATACAAAGCAGGCTCACAAAAATTATGAGAAAGCGATAGGGAGAGGGAGAGGGAGAGGGAGGGAGGAGGGGCGTTCAGCCAACTACAGCAAATGTGGCATTCTCTCTATCTTTTGCAAAAGATGTAAAGTTTTCCTATTGTCAATGCAAGTGTGAGCTTGTGGTGTAGTGATCCCTGCGTGTGTGGTCATGACTTGAGATTTGGTCTAGCGATGCATGAGTTCCTATGTTTTGCCGGAATGTTGATTAATTTATGTTCCAGCAAATTCTGGGTGGATCTGAACATGATTCCAATTGTACCTTCGTGTGAGTTTGCTAAATAATCTATATTGCATATTTAAAAGTAGTTTTTATTCACCCCTAACTTAACTTGTTTATTTATAATTGACAACTTATTTTCTATCTCCATGAATTACACGAAAGATAGGAGACAAGACCTATTACACTGCTGGCTCGGAGCTTACTTGGGAGGTCAAGAATTATCTTGTCTCCTTTGTTAATGATGTTGTTTCATTTAATGGCACTTATGGAGCTGGCCAAAATAGATCCGGACTAGTCAGGCAGCGGCATTGATTTTCTTTGAGTCAATTACACTCTTGGTGTCACAACTTGGCCTCAATGTTCACTTTGATGCTACAAGTTGTGAGATACATCAAAGTGGTGGAAAAACTTGGCTCTATCGTGCACATACGGTGCTTTTCTCGATTTCGTACTAATCAAGCGCTGACTAAGCAAGACAGCGTGGCGCCGGTCCCGTTGGCAGTGACTAGAGGCCGTGGGCTGATGCGTTTGGCATGATTTTTCTCAGAAACCCCCTCAGATTTCACGTTTTTTACAAATAAGCCCTCGGGTTGGCTGTACACAGATGGCCTTTCCTTTCTGCGTTATTGACTTGCCTGTTCGACTCCCTCGCCTCGATCTTTTCCTCCTATCTCTCTCCGATCGTTTCAAGGCGGTGGCGGCGGTGATCTGTAGGACGCGTTGATCGGCAGCGTCGATGACGATGGAACCCCGCCGACCGGCTCCCGGCGAGGCAGCCCCTGTATACAGTGAGCACAGCCCCAACTTTCCCCCTCTGTAGCCCCTGTTTTTTTGTAGGGTTTCCTTCGGTTGGTTCGCCGGCGACGAATGTTGAGTTTTGTGTTGATTTCGTCTGCGGATGCTTTTTAGATGGCGTGACGTTAAAATCCCCCCTCGCATTCATCCGTAGTGTCGTTTGTCTCTATGGTTTAGCACGGGTTTAGAAGGCCCCTTCTTTTTTGCATGAACAAATCAGATATTTGTTAAAATCTGAGTGCTTCAGTCAAGTTAGTGTGTGTGCGCACAACCCTACATTATATTTGCCAATCTGTACTTAACTGAATTTGTCGACACTTGTTAACTGAATCTGTCAACACATGTTAACTGAATTTTTGGACACTGCTTTAACTGAATTTTTCGACACTGCTTTAACTGAATTTTTCGACACTGTTTTAACTGAAAATTTGAACAGGTTAACTGTAAATAACATGTGCATTTTTAATTGAATACTTGACAAGGCTTGTTGTATGCTTGGTTAATTGAAAACTAGATATTTGCATTGCCTTGTTGAACAAAATTATAATTGTAATGGACCGTTCTTTGTCATCTGAATATATTTATGCATTGTTGTCTCAATTGTTTTTGCCTATATGCACTGTAGGTGATTTTGATGGATTGTTCACTGTTGAGATTCATCACAAGGGATTTTTCTATGGAGCTGGCAGCAACAGGACATGCATGGACTATCAAGTTGATTGGTTTGATAACTATGATAGTGACACATGGTCTATATTGTGGATTGAAGATTTTCTTAAGCAGCTGGGGTATGATAGAGATAGTGGACAACATGAAGTGTTTTGGTGTCAGCCTGGAAGGACACTTAGTGAAGGAATGAAAGAAATGAAATGTGATGCTGACAGCCTTGCAATGATAGCAGCTAGTACACAACACAAGAACTTATTGCTGATCATAGACCATGGAGATACACTGAACAATTTGGTACGAGATGATGTTGTAGTTCAAGGGGTTCCTGAATTGCCAAAGGTCATAACTCCAAGGAAAGACAAGGGAAAAGAACAAGCGACCTCACCTAAAGTTGCAACTGTGAGAAGTAAGAGGAGTAAGAGGAGGGCAAGGGGATTGTTTTCTGAAGGATCATCTTCGGGATGTGCTGATGATGATGTTGACGAAGAAGACGTAGAACCTGCAGTAGATTCTGAGACTGATGAGGAATTTTTTGACAGTGACTATGATGTAGAGGATGGGGATGATGATTTATTTGAAGATCATGTAGACAAAGAAGTGGATGATCACAGAGAAAGAGTTACAACATGTGACTATGAAACAGAGCTAGCAGAGGATGCTCTAGATGACCCTCACATCTTGTTATCCAAAGAAGAGTGGGACAAGTTGAACTACCATTTCAAAGGTTTCAATCCAGAGACAGATCTGAATGCTCCTGTATTTAAGTTAGGAATGGTGTTTGGTAGTGTCCAGGAGCTCAGACATGCCATAACTTCTTATAGCATAAGAAACAGAGTTGCAATAAAAAAGACAAGAAACACAAGCACTACAGTTGAAGCAATATGCAGTTTTGATGACAAGACTAAGCAGACAAGAGAACACTTTTCAACTCTATACTGGTCATTGGATGCTTGCAAGAGAGCATGGCTATTGGGAGGCAGACCCATCATATTTGTAGATGGATGCCACATTAAGACCAGGTACAAAGGAAATTTGCTAACAGCTGTGGGTATTGACCCTAATGATTGTATCTACCCCCTAGCATTTGGGATTGTGGAAGTTGAGTCTACTAGCAGTTGGGAGTGGTTTTTGGCAAGCCTAAAGGATGATCTAAACATATGTAACACCTCTCCATACACAATAATGAGTGACAAGCAGAAGGTATGCTCCTGAGTTCATTCACTTTACATGTACTTTATTAATTTAGAAGTTTGTAAACCATATATTGATCTGATAGTCAATCTTGTATGTGATGTTCAGGGTCTCATTGCAGCAGTAGCAAAGGTTTGGCCAGATGCTGAACACAGGTTCTGTGTCAGGCATATGTACCAGAATTTCCATAAGCTACACAAGGGGGAACAGTTGAAGAACAATCTTTGGGCAATTGCAAGAGCCACAAACAATCCTACATACATGAAAGCTATGGAAAAGATGTTGGCCGACAGTGTGGGTGCATACAAATGGGTAGAGAAATGGCCTCCAAAGACATGGATTAAAGCCTTTTTAACCCTTTTCCAAAATGTGACATTCTACTGAATAACATGTCTGAAGTATTTAATAGGTTAGCTTCTAATTTAGTATTGTGCTTCAATAGTAATTTTGCAATATTCCTTTTTCAGTTTCTATTGTACTGCATTAACATGTTTGTTTCTTCTTATGACAGTTGGATATTGCCAGCAAGAGAATTACCAATTTTATCTATGGTGGATAACATAAACAACAAGATAACAACAAGGATGTACAACAAGCAGAAGGAAGTGGCCCTGGATAGGAAATGGAGTGGTAGATTGTGCCCTAAGATTAAGAAAAAAACTTGACAAATTTACTGACTGGGCTGCTAATTGCATGGTATTTGGAGCTGGCCAGAAGGTTTTCAAAGTTGTGTCAATGAACCATTCTTACATTGTGGACTTGAACATGGAAACATGTGACTGCAAAAGATGGGACTTGTCAGGAATTCCATGTCACCATGCAATAGCTTGTGCTAGAGAGGAGAGAATAGATCCTGCAACTCTAGTACATGAATGCTACTCTGTGGATACTTACAAAAAAGCTTATAGATTTAACATAAAGCCAGTGAGAGACAAGGAGCATTGGAGAAAGATGTATGGAGTTGATGTATATCCACCTGTGTACACTAAGGTCATGGGAAGACCAAGGAGGAATAGGAAGAAAGATCCAGAGGAGAAGTAGATGAAAGATGGAGGGAAGAGGCTGTCAAAGCATGGTGTGTCCATGCATTGCTCTTTATGTGGAAGAGCAGATCACAATTAGAAAGGGCACAACAAGTAGGAGGAGAACAATAGAGATGCACCTCAGCCTGCAGAAGATGATGGAGATGATGATGATGCAGAGTATTATGACGATCCTTCAATCATTTCAGTAAGATGGAAGCAACTAAAATTACTATAGTGTTTTGTAAATTTTACTCCCTGCCTAGTAGCATTGACACTTTGTTTGTACTCTTTTCAGAACATAATGCCACATATAGTGCACCCACACATGGATCCTACTCAAACACCAGGGTCAATGGTGTTTCTCATGCAACAAATGGTAAGGATTTTTTTCTACAAAACATAAATTCTGACTTTCACCATGCCAAAACTCTATCTGAAAATTGTTGCATTGTTTCATACTTAGGAGAGGAGAGCATATGTGCCAATTATGGATCATGGACCTCTTCCAGAATCAGCTTTTTTTGCAAATGCTAGAGATAGCATACCCCCTCCTAGGGTTATCACGGCAATGGCAACCGGCGGAGTTAGAAGAAGAGGGGTGACTGAAGACATTCCTGAAGATGTACCTAAAGCAAGCTACGAAGCAGCTGAAAATGCAAGAGGGAGAAAGAGGAGAGAAATTGGAAGAGGCAGGGGAAATTTCACAGGAGTAGGAAGAGCACCTGGGAGAGGAATTGGGAGAGGGAGAGGTAGTGCCAGAGGGACTGGGGGAGGCCACACAGGAGGTAGGATGGGGCCAGGAGGTGGGCTGTGGAACACCATGTTTCCACTAGATGAACCCAGATCATATGTGCGAGCCGAGGAGGTCCTAATGACACAAAATGCACCACAAGAGGAGTGGCTTGATGATTTCCAGACCTTATAGAGCAAGCTGCATATCAAATTAGTTCATGAATGAACTGGAAAAAAAATGCAATCAAGTTCATGCATGAACTTTTGTTCTTTGGATTATTAGAACTAAATTTGCCCTTGGCTTAAGTTGAAACATGTCAGGAGCTGAACATATCTTTTGTTAGGATGCTTAAATGAATATGATGCTATCCTCTCTAAATTAGTTCATGTATGACTTCTCTGAAGATGATATGATGCTATCCTCTGCACTATAATTATTGTGAAGATGATATGATGTTATCCTGAGCTCTATGATTTCTGTGACACTGTTTTCTTTTCTAAAATTTTATTTCATTTCATATAGAAATGCTTCCTGTGGAGTTTTTGACATGATGCTATATTCTGCTCTATGATTCAAACTGTTTTCTTTTCTGAAATTTTACTTCATTTCATATAGAAATGCTTCCTGTGGAGTTTTTGATATGATGCTATATTCTGCTCTATGATTTCTGTGAAACTATTGTGCTGACACCTTGCTGTGCAAATTCTATATAGAACAATTTTAACTGTATGAGAAAAAATATATAAAAAAATTGGTGTTTTTGAAACTCAAACCTAGAATCTGTAGGTGGTATTATTTTGTCTGTAGCCAGTGGGCTACTATGCAAGTTCTGATCAACTCTCAAAGCTATCTTCTCTTAAAACAACAATTTTGTTCTTTGTCTGTCAGTTATAAGGAAAGGCCGCCTGTGTACAGCCAACCCGGGGGCTTATTTGTCAAAAACGTGAAATCTGAGGGGGTTTCTGAGAAAACTCATGCCAAACGCAGCAGCCCACAGCCTCCGGTCCCTGCCAATGGGATCGGCACCACGCTGTCTTGCTTAGTCAGCGCTTGATTCGTACGAAACCGAGAAAAGCACCGTATGTGCACGATAGAGCCAAGTTTTTTCACCACTTTGACGTATCTCACAACTTGTAGCACCAAAGTGAACATTGAGGCCAAGTTGTGACACCAAGAGTGTAATCGACTCATTTTCTTTCTAAGTTTTCTTAAACTAGTTGGAAAAACCATCATAGGAATAGTTTCTAGTAGAAAAAACCATTATAGAAATAGTTTGTTACTGACGCGGTACTAAAAGAAGACGCCCGCGGTAATTTCTGAAAATACCTGGAATATAGCCAGTGCCACTGTTCATACCTATTGTCTGGCATTGATGAAAAAGACGAACCCGCTGGTATTCATGAAAAAATCGTTGGCGTCGCGTATTTCTGGAACAATGTGGAAATATCACATTACTGGCGTTGATATATGGGGCACGCCTGTAAATTTCCGGTGCAGCGGCAAAGCTACTTTAGTCAACGCCACTAATGTTAGTTGCCATAATTACAATTTCCTTATGTATTGTCACATGCATGCCAAACAATCTATTGTCACATGCATGCCAAAAAACCCGATAATATCCAAGGTTACAACGTGTTTATATGTTGTTTTAACATTTGACAAGGCTCAATTAAAACTGACATACTTTTCTAGTTGATCCACGACCTACCAGCCCGCACACTACTGGAATTTCCCTATCACTGGGTGTCAGGCTCTTCGCCGACAGCCAAACCACGGGCACTCGGAAAAGTAAGAGACGCCGAGAGGGCCTCTCGGCAACAGGCGAAACTCGGCAAACACATGATATTGCTGAGAGTCGACCTCGGCAAAAAGGCAACACTCGGCAAAGGCACTATTTGCCGAGAGCCATGCAATGCCCACATGGCAACGTTTTGCCATGTGGCACATTCGGGTGGCGGTTAACGGCACGTCCACGATTTGACTTCTTTACCGAGAGCATCTCTCGGAACAGCAACAGTTGCCGATTTAGTCCCACCTCGCCTACCTGTTTAAATAGTCCGATAGTCTAATTGCATTAAATTTTGGTGTTCATTATTAAGAATATGTATTAACTTTATGCCCGGAAGCGGCATGGGATATACTTTGTGATGTCCTTGTAGCACGGCTAGGCCTTGCACAGATGAGGGAGGGGCATGCCATGACACCGGCGGGTGAAAGTACCTCGGTGGCATGAATCCTCGGAAAATTGTACGACGCTAGAATTCCTCGAGAGCTCGCACGGTGTCATCACATGACCCCCGTAGGGCATGGAAAAAGTTTGTGCGCGTTTTGAATAAGCCTCCCCTGAGGCCGTTTGTAAACCGCACCATCTCCGAGCTAGTCTCTAGGTATCGAGAGGGAGCGTCTCCGGTTTGTGCGGGATGTACAGGTGATGTTGCTCCATTGGTATCGAAACTTCTCGTGCTCTCAAAGGAGGCCACCACATGATACGTGCAAGGCCCCGTATTTTTCGGACCCGCGTGCAATATTCAAGAAATTTATTGCTCTGCTAGGGTTTCATCGCTTGGAATTGCAGATCAACAAGGCAGCACATATCTCATAGACATCCCTCATAGTGATCTAACTTGGTGTTGAAACAACCTATCAGCTAAATACAAATAAGTGATCGACCGACTCTATTTGTACTATAGTCTAGAATACTCCCTATATCAATTGTTGCTTCAGCAGTATGAACCTTATTCAAGGCAACAATCTAAATGTCAGATACGTATGGTAAATCAACCATTTTGCTGAAAAAATGGATCAACCAATCGATTCACAGTTGGAGGTGCAATTCTGCCGATTTAAAAGGTGCCATTTTGGGCGGGCGGATCGTACAAGATACCCTTAAACTATATGTCTTATGAACATAAGATAGAATAAATATGCAATTTTAATACTAAACACGGTCAGTGTACTATCCAAATCAAGAGAAACACACTAATAAACTTAACTATCCTATTTTGTCCCATTGTACATGGGATGTTCTACACAATGAGATACTCCGATTCAGATCTAAGAAACGGGGAAACTATCTGATTGTGGTTTATTTAACAGAAGTTACTGCATTGGAGTAAGAAAACAAAATCCTGGAAATTTAGTGTTACCGTGCCCCTAATAAGCATACAAAGCAGGCTCACAAAAATTATGAGAAAGCCATAGGGAGAGGGAGAGGGAGAGGGAGGGAGGAGGGGCATTCACCAACTACACCAAATGTGGCATTCTCTCTATCTTTTGCAAAAGATGTAAATTTTCCTATTGTCAATGCAAGTGTGAGCTTGTGGTGTAGTGATCCCTGCGTGTGTGGTCATGACTTGAGATTTGGTCTAGCGATGCATGAGTTCCTATGTTTTGCCGGAATGTTGATTAATTTATGTTCCGGCAAATTCTGGGTGGATCTGGACATGATTCCAATTGTACCAACGTGTGAGTTTGCTAAATAATCTATATTACATATTTAAAAGTAGTTTTTATTCACCCCTAACTTAACTTGTTTATTTATAATTGACAACTTATTTTCTATCTCCATGAATTACACGAAAGATAGGAGACATGACCTATTACACTGCTGGCTCGGAGCTTACTTGGGAGGTGAAGAATTATCTTGTCTCCTTTGTTAATGATGTTGTTTCGTTTAATGGCACTTATGGAGCTGGCCAAAATACTACACAAAACGTGCCACTAGTCCTAAGTTGAACGATACTAACATTCTTAGAAAAATCATGGTAAGATATTTTACTATTGTGTCACTAGTCCATCTTTTCATTCATTATTCTTAAGTAAACTACATTGCTTTCTATGTTAGTATTATATTCTTCAACAGAAGCTCCCAAATGTTGTTGCGCCTGCGCCGATGGATGTGGAAGGTGAGGAGACAATTATATCATTAGAAGACCAATTTCAAATATAGACACTTGACTTAACACCAGCCAGATGGATGCCTCAACATTGAAGGATGGAGACAAGTAATGAATGAGTGCATGCCACAAAATGGAGACCGGTGGATCTTTGTGCTCCATCATGGAGATGGAGGGATTTTACTATTCTTTTCTATTTCCCTAAAAGAGAGGAGTAGGTCCTACTACTATGCACTGGGAAGCTATCTACTTAAAATGATAACAATTAGTTGATACCGTCCATCGTGTTATGACTACTATCTGCTGACAAGTTATCTACCTAGGATGGTAACAATTAGTTAGTACCGTCGATCGTGTTATGACTACTATGTGCTGAGAAGCTATCTACCTAGGATGATAATAATTAGTTTGCACCGTCGATCATGTTATGACTACTATGTGCTAGTAGTTAATTAATGTATGATGACCGTGTTATATCACTACGATTGATGTTGAGACACGTATGATGAGGAGTAGTTCCTACTACTATGTGGTGTATGTATATGTTGAACTGCATAAAGTCTTGTATAACTACTGTATAAATATAGCATAAATATATAGGAAGTAGCAGCGTGAAGTCTAGGAACACGCTACAACTAATTACTAGTAGCGCGGGCCTACTACTAACAAAAGTAGTATTAGCGCGGATGGCACCAACGCTACTAATAGCCAGTTAGATGTAGTGCGGTAGTGGTAGTGCGGCAGCCCACGCTACTACTGGCCTTATGCCCCATACTACTACTAGGATTATCCCTATTAGTGCTTGGCCCGGTTAGCATTAAGATTTGGTGCCGCGCCCCTAAGCGCATTCGTGGATTACGTGGAAATGTTCCTTACTTCGCCTGCTTACCATATAAAGGTTCAGGTGGAGGGACAGGTTGATCTGCAGGCTCCACCTCCTAGACCGTCTCCCCCTCCCTCCAACGATGATGATGCCAACAACGATTGCATGAATGGGGAAGATTTCAGGGCTTCGTTTTCTCGGTCTCTGTGGTACGTTCTGAGTCCCAACCTCTAGTAGGTGTTTCGTTCGCATGCTCCTTGTAGTGCTCCCACTCACAAGTCCACTGAGCCTTTGGCTTCAACGGCGGCCCATGCTATCAATATGTCTACTTTCGAGAATCTGCCTTCTCATACGCCCACCCCTGTTGTACGCTCGATCCTTCCTGTGCGCCGGTGGCACATTTTGACCCAAAGAATTATATCTATGACTTTGAATTTCACGAGGAGTTTCCCCCTTCATCGCGTAGCTAATTTTATCACCTTTTGCTAAGATGTTTAAAGTATTATCATGGTACAATTGAAACTACGGAAGTTCTTATGGTGTGCTATATACATTTCCTTTTTCAGATGATCTACTTAATTAATTTTTTAGATGAGTTACTTAATTATGTTGTTGCTCACTACTGGGAAAGGGCTTATAGGTGAACCCTAATCTGTGGTGGGCAAGGTGGGGCACCCACCATAGCTATTTTTGGCAATGAGCAGTGGCAGGTAATAAACTCTGCCCGCCACAACTAGGAGGTTAACTGTGGCGGGTGGAGCCCGCCGCTTGCCACAGGTACGACCCCCCGGGGGGCCTTGTTTCTGTAACTTAGTTGTGATGGGCTGCTACCTCTTGAGCACAGCGTTGGTTTTTCCTTGAAGAGGAAAGGGTAATGCAGCAAAGTAGCGTAAGAATTTTCCTCAGTTTTTGAGAACCAAGGTATCAATCCAGTAGAAGGCCACGCTCAAGTCCCACGCACCTACACAAACAAAAAAGAACCTTGCAACCAACGTGATAAAGGGGTTGTCAAGCCCTTCACGGCCACTTGCAAAAGTGAGATCTGATAGAGATGATAAGATAATATTTTTGGTATTTTTATGATAAAGACTAAAAGTAAAGAAAGCAAAATAATGTAGATCGGAAACTTATATGATGGAAAATAGACCCGGGGGCCGTAGGTTTCACTAGTGGCTTGTCTCAAGATAGCATAAGTATTATGGTGGGTGAACAAATTACTGTCGAGAAATTGATAGAATTGAGCATAGTTATGAGAATATCTAGGCATGATCATGTATATAGGCATCACGTCCGCGACAAGTAGAACGACTCCTGCCTCCATCTACTACTATTACTCCGCACATCGACCGCTATCCAGCATGCATCTAGAGTATTAAGTTCATAAGAACAGAGTAACACTTTAAGCAAGATGGCATGATGTAGGGAGGGATAAACTCAATCAATATGATATAAACCCCATCTTTTTATCCTCGATGGCAAAAATACAATACGTGTCGTTTCCCTTTCTGTCACTGGGATCGAGCACCGCAAGATTGAACCCAAAGCTAAGCACTTCTCCTATTGCAGGAAAGATCAATCTAGTAGGCCAAACCAAACTGATAATTCGAAGAGACTTGCAAAGATAACAAATCATACATAAAAGAATTCAGAGAAGATTTAAATATTGTTCATAGATAATCTTGATCATAAACCCACAATTCATCGGCTCTCGACAAACACACCGCAAAAAAAGATTACATCGAATAGATCTCCAAGAGAATCGTGGAGAACTTTGTATTGAGATCCAAAGAGAGAGAAGAAGCCATCTAGCTAATAACTATGGACCCGATCGTCTGAGTAAACTACTCACACATCATCGGAGAGGCTATGGTGTTGATCTAGAAGCCCTCCGTGATCAATGTCCCCTCCGGCGGAGCGCCGAAAAAGGCCCCAAGATGGGATCTCACGGGTACAGAAAGTTGCGGCGGTGGAAATAGGGTTTCGTGGTGCTCCTGGATGGTTTCGGGGTACGTAGGTATATATAGGAGGAAGAAGTAGGTCGGTAGAGCTACGAGGGGCCCGCGAGGGTGGGGTGCGCGCCCAGGGGGGCAGGCGCGCCTCCCTGCCTCGTGGCCTCCTCGTTGATTGCTTGACGTCGACTCCAAGTCCTCTGGATCACATTTGTTTCAAAAATCACGTTCCCGAAGGTTTCATTCCGTTTGTACTCCGTTTGACATTCCTTTTCTGTGAAACACTGAAATAGGCAAAAAACAGCAATCTGGGCTGGGCCTCCGGTTAATAGGTTAGTCCCAAAAATAATATAAAAGTGTATGATAAAGCCCATTAAACATCCAAATCAGATAACATAATAGCATGGAACAATCAAAAATTATAGATACGTTGGAGACGTATCAAGCATCCCCAAGCTTAATTCCTGCTCGTCCTCGAGTAGGTAAATGATAAAAACAGAATTTTTGATGTGGAATGCTACCTAGCATATTTCTCAATGTAACTTTCTTTATTGTGGCATGAATGTTCAGATCTGAAAGATTCAAGATAAAAGTTTAATATTGACATAAAATAATAATACTTCAAGCATACTAACTAAGCAATTATGTCTTCTTAAAATAACATGTCCAAAGTAAGTTCATCCCTACAAAATCATATAGTTTGGCTATGTGCCATCTTCGTCACACAAAATATTCAAACCATGCACAACCTCGGTTTCAGCCAAGCAATTGTTTCATACTTAGGAATTTTCAAACCTTTTCAACTTTCACGCAATACATGAGCGTGAGCCATGGACATAGCACTATGGGTGGAATAGAATATGATGATGGGCGTTGTGTGGAGAATACAAAAAAAAGGAGAAAGTCTCTCATTGACGCGGCTAATCAACGGGCTATGGAGATGCCCATCAATTGATGTCAACGCAAGGAGTAGGGATTGCCATGCAATGGATGCACTAGAGCTATAAATGTATGAAAGCTCAACAAATGAAACTAAGTGGGTGTGCATCCAACTTGCTTGCTCACGAAGACCTAGGTCATTTGAGGAAGCCCATTGTTGGAATATACAAGCCAAGTTCTATAATGAAAAATTCCCACTAGTATATGAAAGTGACAAAACAAGAGACTCTCTATCATAAAGATCATGGTGCTACTTTGAAGCACAAGTGTGCAAAAAGAGATAGTAGCATTGTCCCCTTTTTTGGGGCCTTCCTTTTTTGGCCTTTCTCTTTTTGTTAGGACAATGCTCTATGAATGATGATCATCACACTTCTATTTATTTTCAACTCAATGATTACAACTCGATACTAGAATAAAATATGACTCTAAATTAATGCCTCCGGCGGTGTATCGGGATGAGCATTGAATCAAGAGCGACATGTATGAAATAATATGCATGGTGGCTTTGCCACAAATACGATGTCAACTACATGATCATGCATGGCAATATGACAATGATGAAGCATGTCATAATAAACAGAATGGTGGAAAGTTGCATGGCAATATATCTCGGAATGGCTATGGAAATGCCATGATAGGTAGGTATGGTGGCTGTTGTAAGGAAGATATAAGGAGGTTTATGTGTGATAGAGCGTATCATATCACGGGGTTTGGATGCACCGGCGAAGTTTGCACCAACTCTCAAGGTGAGAAAGGGCAATGCACGGCACCGAAGAGGCTAGCAATGATGGAAGGGTGAGAATGCGTATAATCCATGGACTCAACATTAGTCATAAAGAACTCACATACTTATTGCAAAACTCTGCAAGTCATCAAAACCAAGCACTACATGCATGCTCCTAGGGGGGAGGTTGGTAGGAGTTAACCATCGCGCGCCCCCGACCTCCACACAAAGGATGGCACTCAAAGAACACTTCATGTTTCAAATTTGTTACACAACGGTTACCATACGTGCATGCTACGGGACTTGCAAACTTCAAAACAAGTATTTCTCAATTTCACTATTACTCAACTAGCACAACTTTAACATCACTATCTCCATATCTCAAAACAATCATCAAGTACCAAACTTCTCACAGTATTCAATGCACTTAATATGATAGTTTTTATTATACCTATCTTGGATGCCTATTATATTAGGACTAATTTCAACCAAAGCAAAATACCATGCTGTTCTAGGAGACTCTCAAAATAATATAAGTGAATCATGAGAGATCAATAATTTCTATAAAATAAAACCACCACCGTGCTCTAAAAGATATAAGTGAAGCACTAGAGAACAATTATCTAGCTCAAAAGATATAAGTGAAGCACATAGAGTATTCTAATAAATTACGAATCATGTGTGTCTCTCCCAAAAGGTGTGTACAGAAAGAATGATTGTGGTAAACTAAAAAGCAAAGACTCAAATCATACAAGACGCTCCAGGCAAAACACATATCATGTGGTGAATAAAAATATAGCTCCAAGTAAAGTTGCCGATAGATGAAGACGAAAGAGGGGATGCCTTCCGGGGCATCCCCAAGCTTAGGCTTTTGGTTGTCCTTGAATTTTACCTTGGGATGCCTTGGGAATCCCCAAGCTTAGGATCTTGAGACTCTTTGTTCCATAATCCATCAAATCTTTACCCGAAACTTAAAAACTTCACAACACAAAACTCAACAGAAAATCTCAGAAGCTCCGTTAGCGAAATAAAACAAACTGCCAATTTAAGGTACTGTATTGAACTCATTCTTTATTTATATTGGTGTTAGACCTACTGTATTCCAACTTCTCTATGGTTTATAAGCTCTTTTACTAGCCATAGATTCATTAAAATAAGCAAACAACACACGAAAAATAGAATCTGTCAAAAACAGAACAGTCTGTAGTAATCTGTATCTAACGCAAACTTCTGGAACCTAAAAAATTCTACCAAGTTATTAAGTCCTAGATAATTTGTTTATTTATCTACTGAAAAAAGAATCAATTGAAAATAACGTTTCTGTGAATTATGAAAACTAATATCGTGCGCGCAAAGTTTCTGTTTTTTTACAGCAAGATCAAATAACTAGCACCGTAGGTTATCCTAAAGGTTTTACTTGGCACAAACACTAATTAAAACACAAAAACGAATCTAACCAGAGGATACATGAATTATTTATTACTCCCTCGGTTCCTTGATATAAGGTGTATAGATTTTTGAGAAATAATCCGAAATATAAGGTGCATTGTGTTGCACCACTCATTTGGATAATTTTTTTAGGGATTTGATTACATTTACTTATATAGTATGCATGCTTCTCTATTTTGTCATGTCAATTAGTGAGGTGTAATCTCGCCCAAAACTTGTGAAATTTTCACTCCACGTGCGTTCTTTAATTTCCGTGCCAAAACTATACACCATATATTTAGGAACAGAGGGAGTACTAAACAGAACCAAAAAAGAAATGAAAATAAAATTGGGTTGCCTCCCAACAAGCGTTGTCGTTTAAGGCCTCTAGCTAGGCATAAAAACAAGGATAGATCTAGGTATTGCCATCTTTGATAGGCAACCCATAAGTGGCTCTCATAATGGATTCATAAGGTAATTTAATCTTATTTCTATGGAAGTGTTCCACGCCTTTCCTTAACGGAAATTGGAATCTAATATTCCCTTGCTTCATATCAATAATTGCACCAATCGTTCTAAGGAAAGGTCTACCAAGAATAATAGGACATGAAGGATCGCAATCTATATCAAGAACGATAAAATCTACGGGCACATAATTCCTATTTGCAACAATAAGAACATCATTAATTCTTCCCATAGGTTTCTTGATAGTGGAATCCGCAAGGTGCAAGTATAAAGAGCAATCATCAAATTCACGGAAACCTAGAAATCACAAAAAAAATGGAATCGTGGAAACACTAGCACCCAAATCACACAAAGCATAGCATTCATGATCTTTAATTTTAATTTTAATTGTAGGTTCCCACTCATCATAAAGTTTTCTAGGGATAGAAACTTCCAACTCAAGTTTTTCTTCATAAGATTGCATCAAAGCATCAACGATATGTTTAGTAAAGGCTTTATTTTGACTATAAGCATGAGGAGAATTTAGCACGGATTGCAACAAGGAAATACAATCTATTAAAGAGCAATTATCATAGTTAAATTCCTTGAAATCCAAAATAGTGGGTTTGATGCTATCTAAAGTTTTGACCTCTTCAATCCCACTTTTACCAATTTTTGCATCAAGATCTAAAAACTCTGAATTATTGGGACGCCTTTTAACTAAAGTTGACTCATCTCCAGTCCCATGATTATCAAGATTCATATTGCAAAACAAAGATTTAATAGGAGATACGTCAATAACTTTTAGATCTTCATCTTCATTCTCATAAAAACTAGAAGAACACACCTTTACAAAGCAATCTTTCTTAGCACGCATTCTAGTGTTTCTTTCTTTGCACTCATCAATGGAAATTCTCATGGATTTGAGAGAATCATTGATATCATGCTTAGGTGGAATAGATCTAAGATTCAAAGAATCAACATCAAGAGAAATTATATCCATGTTCCTAGCCAATTCATCAACCTTAAGCAATTTTTCTTCAAGCAAGGTGTTGAAATTCTTTTGTGAATTCATAAACTCTTTAACACTAGTCTAAAATTCATAGGGAATATTATTAAAATTTCCATAAGAATTGTTGTAGGAATTACCATAATTATTAGAGGAATTACTAGGGAACGGCCTAGGATTAAAGTTTCCTCTATACGCGTTGTTACCAAAATTATTCCTACCAACAAAATTCACATCCATAGATTCATTTATTCTCAATTAAAGTAGACAAAGGCATATCATTAGGATCAGAAGAAACACTCTTATTAGCAAACAATTTCATAAGTTCATCCATCTTTCCACTCAAAACATTAATTTCTTCAATCGCATGAACCTTTTTACTAGTAGATCTTTCAGTGTGCCATTGAGAATAATTAACCATAATATTATCTAGGAGTTTAGTAGCTTCTCCTAAAGTGATTTCCATAAAAGTGCCTCCCGTGGCCGAATCTAAAAGATTTCTAGAAGCAAAATTCAATCCGGCATAAAAAATTTGTATAATCATCCACAAATTCAAACCATGAGTAGGGCAGTTGCATATCATTAATTTCATCCTCTCCCAAGCTTGTGCAACATGTTCATGATCAAGTTGCTTAAAATTCATAATATCATTTCTAAGATAGATGATCTTAGCGGGGGAAAAATACTTAGAGATAAAAGCATCTTTGCACTTATTGCAAGAATCAATACTATTTTTAGGCAAAGATGAAAACCAGGTTTTAGCGTGATCTCTAAGTGAAAGCGGAAATAGCTTCAATTTAACAATAACATTGTCCACATCTTTCTTCTTTTGCATATCACACAAATCAACAAATCTATTTAGATGGGTAGCGGCATCTTCACTAGGAAGGCCGACGAATTGATCTTTCATGACAAGATTCAACAAAGCAGCATTAATTTCACAAGATTCAGCATCGGTAAGAGGAGTAATCAGAGTGCTAAGGAAATCATTGTTGTTGGTATTGGAAAATTCACACAATTTAGTATTGTTTTGAGCCATCGTGACAAGCAAGCAATCCAACACACAAGCACACAAGAAGCGGGCGAAAAAGAGGCGAACGGAAAAGAGGCATATAAAACGGCAAGGGTGAAGTGGGAGAGAGTAAAACGAGAGGAAAATGGCAAATAATGTAATGCGAGGGATAAGAGTTTGTGATGGGTACTTGGTATGTCTTGATTTGTGCGTAGACTCCCCAGCAACGGCGCCAGATATCCTTCTTGCTACCTCTTGAGCACAGCGTTGGTTTTACCTTGAAGAGGAAAAGGTGATGCAACAAAGTAGTGTAAGTATTTCCCTCAATTTTTGAGAATCAAGGTATCAATCCAGTGGGAGGCCACGCTCAAGTCCCACGCACCTACACAAACAAAAAAGAACCTTGCAACCAACGCGATAAAGGGGTTGTCAAGCCCTTCACGGCCACTTGCAAAAGTGAGATCTGATAGAGATGATAAGATAATTTTTTGGTATTTTTATGATAAATACTAAAGGTAAAGAAAGCAAAATAAAGTAGATCGGAAACTTATATTATGGAAAATAGACCCGGGGGCCATAGGTTTCACTGGTGGCTTCTCTCAAGATAGCATAAGTATTATGGTGGGTGAACAAATTACCGTCGAGCAATAGATAGAATTGAGCATAGTTATGAGAATATCTAGGCATGATCATGTATATAGGCATCACGTCCGCGACAAGTAGATCGACTCCTGCCTACATCTACTACTATTACTCCACACATCGACCACTATCCAGCATGCATCTAGAGTATTAAGTTCATAAGAACAGAGTAACGCTTTAAGCAAGATGACATGATGTAGAGGGATAAACTCAAGCAATATGATATAGACCCCATCTTTTTATCCTCGGTGGCAACAATACAAGACGTTTCGTTTCCCTTTCTGTCACTAGGATCGAGCACCGCAAGATTGAACCCAAAGCTAAGCACTTCTCTGAATGAAATATGCCCTAGAGGCAATAATAAAGTTATTATTTATTTCCTTATATCATGATAAATGTTTATTATTCATGCTAGAATTGTATTAACCGGAAACATGATACATGTGTGAATACATAGACAAACAAAGTGTCACTAGTATGCCTCTACTTGACTAGCTCGTTGATCAAAGATGGTTATGTTTCCTAGCCATAGACAAAGAGTTGTCATTTGATTAATGGGATCACATCATTAGGAGAATGATGTGATTGACTTGACCCATTCCGTTAGCTTAGCACTCGATTGTTTAGTATGTTGCTATTGCTTTCTTCATGACTTATACATGTTCCTATGACTATGAGATTATGCAACTCCCGTTTACCGGAGGAACACTTTGTGTGCTACCAAATGTCACAAGTAACTGGGTGATTATAAAGGTACTCTACTGGTGTCTCCGAAGGTACTTGTTGGGTTGGCGTATTTTGAAATTAGGATTTGTCACTCCAATTGTCGGAGAGGTATCTCTGGGCCCTCTCGGTAATGCACATCACTATAAGGCTTGCAAGCGTTGCAACTAATGAGTTAGTTGCAGGATGATGTATTACGGAAAGAGTAAAGAGACTTGCCGGTAACGAGATTGAACTAGGTATTGAGATACCGACGATCGAATCTCGGGCAAGTAACATACCGATGACAAAGGGAACAACATATGTTGTTATGTAGTTTGATCGATAAAGATCTTCGTAGAATATGTGGGAGCCAATATGAGCATCTAGGTTCCACTATTGGTTATTGGCCGGAGACGTGTCTCGGTCATGTCTACATATTTCTCGAACCCGTAGGGTCCGCATGCTTAAAGTTCGACGACGGTTATATTATGAGTTTATGTGTTTTGATGTACCGAAGATAGTTCGGAGTCCCGGATGAGATCGGGGACATGACGAGGAGTCTTGAAATGGTCGAGACGTAAAGATCGATATATTGGACGACTATATTCGGACATTGTAAAGGTTCCGAGTGATTCGGGTATTTTTCGGAGTACTGGAGAGTTACCGGAATTCGCCGGGGAGTATATGGGCCTTATTGGGCTTTAGGGGAAAGGGAGAGGAGAGGCTGCGCCCCCCAAGGCCTAGTCCGAATATGACTAGGAGGAGGGGCTACGCCCCCTCCTTCCTTCTCTTCTCACTCCCCTTTCCTTGACTCCTACTCCTACTACTTGGAAGGGGGGAATCTTACTCCCGGTGGGAGTAGGACTCCTCCTAGGGCGCAACATAGAGAGGGCCGGCCCTCCCCCTCCTCCACTCCTTTATATATGGGGAGGGGCACCCCTTGGAGACACAACAATTGATTGTTTGATCTTTTAGCCATGTGCGGTGCCCCCCTCCACCATAGTCCACCTCGATAATACTGTAGCGGTGCTTAGGCGAAGCCCTGCGTCGGTAGAACATCATCATCATCACCACGCCGTCGTGCTGACGAAACTCTCCCTCAACACCCGGCTGCGGAGTTCGAGGGACGTTATCGGGCTGAACGTGTGCTGAACTCGGACGTGTCGTGCGTTCGGTACTTGATCGGTCGGACCGTGAAGACGTACGACTACATCAACCGCGTTGTGCTAACACTTCCGCTTTCGGTCTACGAGGGTATGTAGACACTCTCCCCTCTCGTTGCTATGCATCACCATGATCCTGTGTGTGCGTAGGAATTTTTTTGAAATTACTACATTCCCCAACAGTGGTATCAGAGCCAGGTTTTATGCGTTGATGTAATATGCACGAGTAGAACACAAGTGAGTTGTGGGCGATATAAGTCATACTGCTTACCAGCATGTCACACTTTGGTTCGACGGTATTGTTGGATGAAGCGGCCCGGACCGACATTACGCGTACGCTTACGCGAGACTGATTTACCACCGTGCTATGCACACAGGTGACTAGTGGGTGTTAGTTTCTCCAACTTTAGTTGAACCGAGTGTGGCTACGCCCGGTCCTTGAGGAGGTTAAAACAACACTAACTTGACAAACTATCGTTGTGGTTTTGATGCGTAGGTAAGAACGGTTCTTGCTCAGCCCATAGCAGCCACGTAAAACTTGCAACAACAAAGTAGAGGACGTCTAACTTGTTTTTGCAGGGCATGTTGTGATGTGATATGGTCAAGGCATGATGCTATATTTTATTGTATGAGATGATCATGTTTTGTAACTGAGTTATCGGCAACTGGCAGGAGCCATATGGTTGTCGCTTTATTGTATGCAATGCAATCGCCCTATAATTGCTTTACTTTATCACTAAGCGGTAGCGATAGTCGTAGAAGCAATAGTTGGCGAGACGACAATGATGCTACGATGGATATCAAGGTCTTGCGCCGGTGATGATGGTGATCATGACGGTGCTTCGAAGATGGAGATCACAAGCACAAGATGATGATGGCCATATCATATCACTTATATTGATTGCATGTGATGTTTATCTTTTATGCATCTTATTTTGCTTAGTTCGACAGTAGCTTTATAAGATGATCTCTCACTAAATTTTAAGGTATAAGTGTTCTCCCTGAGTATGCACCATTGCGAAAGTTCTTCGTGCTGGGACACCACGTGATGAGCGGGTGTGATAGGCTCTACGTTCAAATACAACGGGTGCAAAATAGTTGCACACGCGGAATACTCAGGTTAAACTTGACGAGCCTAGCATATAACAGATATGGCCTCGGAACACTGAGACCGAAATGTCGAGCGTGAATCATATAGTAGATATGATCAACATACTGAAGTTCACCATTGAAACTACTCCATCTCATGTGATGATCGAACATGGTTTAGTTGATTTGGATCACGTAATCACTTAGAAGATTAGAGGGATGTCTATCTAAGTGGGAGTTCTTAAGTAATATGATTAAATTGAACTTTAATTTATCATGAACTTAGTCCTGGTAGTATTAGCATATATATGTTGTAGATCAATAGCTCGCATTTAGCTCCCCTGTTTTATTTTGATATGTTCCTAGAAGAAACTGAGTTGAAAGATGTTAGTAGCAATGATGCGGGTTGGATCCGTGATCTAAGGATTATCCTCATTGCTGCACAGAAGAATTATGTCATTGATGCACCGCTAGGTGACAGACCTATTGCAGGAGCAGATGCAGACGTTATGAACGTTTGGCTAGCTCAATATGATGAGTACTTGATAGTTTAGTGCACCATGATCAACGTCTTAGAATCGGGACTTCAAAGACGTTTTGAACGTCATGGACCATATGAGATGTTCCAGGAGTTGAAGTTAATATTTCAAGAAAATGGCCGAGTTGAGAGATATGAAGTCTCCAACAAGTTCTATAGCTAAAAATGGAGGAGAATAGCTCAAGCAGTGAGCATGTGCTCAGATTGTCTAGGCACTACAATCGCTTGAATCAAGTGGGAGTTAATCTTCTAGATAAAATAGTGATTGACAGAATTCTCTAGTCACCATCACCAAGTTAGTAGAACTTCGTGATGAACCATAATATGCAAGGGATGAAGAAAACAATTCCCAAGCTCTTTGCGATGCTAAAATCGGCGAAAGTAGAAATCATGAAAACCATCAAGTGTTGATGGTTGACAAGACCACTAGTTTCAAGAGAAAGGACAAAGGGAAGAAGGGGAACTTCAAGAAGAATGGCAAGCAAGTTGCTGCTCAAGTGAAAAAAACCAAGTCTGGACCTAAGCCTGAGACTAAGTGCTTCTACTCCAAAGGGACTTGTCACTAGAAGCGGAACCACCCCAAGTATTTGGCGGATAAGAAGGATGGCAAAGTGAACAAAGGATGGCAAAGGTGTATTTCACTAGTGTTCGTAGCAACCCCTCGGTATTTGATACTGGTTCAGTTGCTAAGAGCAGTAACTCGAAACGGGAGTTGCAGAATGAACAGAGACTAGTTAAGGGTGAAGTACGATGTGTGTTGGAAGTGGTTCCAAGAATGATATGATCATCATCGCACACTCCCTATACTTTCGGGATTAGTGTTGAACCTAAATAAATGTTATTTGGTGTTTGCCTTGAGCAAGAATATGATTTGATCATGTTTATTGCAACACGGTTATCATTTAAGTTAGAGAATAATTGTTGTTCTGTTTACATGAATAAAACCTTCTATGGTCATACACCCAATGAAAATGGTTTGTTGGATCTCGATCGTAGTGATACACATATTCATAATATTGAAGCCAAAAGATGCAAAGTTAATAATGATAGTGCAACTTATTTATGGCACTGCCGTTTAAGTCATATTGGAGTAAAGTGCATGAAGAAACTCCATGCTGATGGGATTTTGGAATCACTTGATTATGAATCACTTGATTCTTGTGAACCATGCCTTATGGGCAAGATGACTAAGACTCCGTTCTCCGGAACAATGGAGCGAGCAACTGACTTATTGGAAATAATACATACTGATGTATGCGATCTGATGAGTGTTGAGGCTCGCGGTGGGTATCGTTATTTCCTGACCTTCATAGATGATTTGAGAAGATATGGGTATATCTACTTAATGAAACTGAAACAGTTGAAAAGTTCAAAGAATTTCAGAGTGAAGTGGAGAATCATTGTAACAAGAAAATAAAAGTATTTCTGCGATTTGATCGCGGTGACGAATATTTGAGTTACAAGTTTGGCCTTCAATTAAAACAATGTGCAATGGTTTCACAAACTCATGCCACCGGGAACACCACAACATAATGGTGTGTCCGAATGTCATAACCGTACTTTATTGGATATAGTGCAATCTATGATGTCTCTTACCGATTTACCACTATTGTTTTGGGGTTATGCATTAGAGATAGGTGCATTCATGTTAAATAGGGCACCATCTAAATCCGTTGAGATGACACCATATGAACTGTGGTTTGGCAAGAAACCGAAGTTGTTGTTTCTTAAAGTTTGGGGTTGCGATGCTTATGTGAAAAAGTTTCAGCCTGATAAGCTCAAATCCAAATCGGAGAAATGTGTCTTCATAGTATACCCAAAGGAGACAGTTGGGTACACCTTCTATCACAGATCCGAAGGCAAGACATTCGTTGCTAAGAATGGATCCTTTCTAGAGAAGGAGTTTCTCTCGAAAGAAGTGAGTGGGAGGAAAGTAGAACTTGATGAGGTAACTGTACCTGCTCCCGAATTGGAAAGTAGTTCATCACAGAAATCTGTTCCTGTGACTCCTACACCAATTAGTGAGGAAGCTAATGATGATGATCATGTAACTTCAGATCAAGTTACTACCGAACCTCGTAGGTAAACCAGAGTGAGATCCGCACCAGAGTGTTACGGTAATCCTGTTCTGGAGGTCATGTTACTTGACCATGCTGAACCTAAGAACTATGAGGAAGCGATGATGAGCCCAGATTCTGCAAAATGGTGTGAAGCCATAAAATCTGAGATAGGATCCATGTATGAGAACAAAGTATGAACTTTGGTTGACTTTCCCGATGATCGGCAAGCCATAGAAAATAAATGGATCTTCAAGAGGAATACGGACACTGATAGTAGTGTTACTATCTACAAAGCTAGACTTGTCGAAAAAGGTTTTTGACAAAGTTCAAGGTGTTGACTACGATGAGATTTTCTCACTCGTATCGATGCTTAAAGTCTATCTGAATCATGTTAGCAATTGCCACATTTTATGAAATATGGCAAATGGATAACAAAACTGCAATCCATAATGGATTTATTGAAGAAGAGTTGTATATGATGCAACCAGAAGGTTTTATCAATCCTAAAGGTACTAACAAAATGTGCAAGCTCCAGCGATCCATCTGTGGACTGGTGCAAGCATCTCAGAGTTGGAATATACGCTTTGATGAATTGATTAAAGCATATAGTTTTATACAGACTTGCGGTGAAGCCTGTATTTACAAGTAAGTGAGTGGGAGCACTACAACATTTCTGATAAATATATGTGAATAACATATTGTTGATCGGAAATAATGTAGAATTTTCTGGAAAGCATAAAGGAGTATCTGAAAGGAGTTTTTCAAAGAAAGACCTCGGTGAAGCTGCTTACATATTGAGCATCAAGATCTATAGAGATAGATCAAGACACTTGATAAGTTTTTTCAATGAGTACATACCTTGACAAGATTTTGAAATAGTTCAAAATGGAACATTCAAAGAAAGAGTTCTTGCCTGTGTTACAAGGTGTGAAATTGAGTAAGACTCAAAGCCCGACCACAGCAGAAGATAGAAAGAGAATGAAAGTCATTCCCTATGCCTCAGCCATAGGTTCTATAAAGTATGCCATGCTGTGTACCAGAACTATTGTATACCCTACCACTGAGTTTGGCAAGGGAGTACAATAGTGATCTAGGATTAGATCATTGGACAACGGTCAAAATTATCCTTAGTGGAATAAGGATATGTTTCCCGATTATGGAGGTGACAAAAGGTTCGTCGTAAAGGGTTACGTCGATGCAAGTTTTTGACACTGATCCAAATGACTCTAAGTCTCAATCTGGATACATATTGAAAGTGGGAGCTATTAGCTAGAGTGGCTCCGTGCAGAGCATTGTAGACATAGAAATTTGCAAAATACATATGGATCTGAATATGGCAGACCCGTTGACTAAACTTCTCTCACAAGCAAAACATGGTCACACCTTAGTACTCTTTGGGTGTTAATCACACAGCGATGTGGACTAGATTATTGACTCTAGTAAACCCTTTGGGTGTTGGTCACATGACGATGTGAACTATGGGTGTTAATCACATGGTGATGTGAACTATTGATGTTAAATCACAAGGCGATGTGATATAGATTATTGACTCTAGGGCAAGTGGGAGACTGAAGGAAATATGCCCTAGAGGCAATAATAAAGTTATTATTTATTTCCTTAAATCATGATAAATGTTTATTATTCATGCTAGAATTGTATTAACCGCAAAACATGATACATGTGTGAATACATGGACAAACAGAGTGTCACTAGTATGCCTCTACTTGACTAGCTCGTTGATCAAAGATGGTTATGTTTCCTAGCCATAGACAAAGAGTTGTCATTTGATTAATGGGATCACGTCATTAGGAGAATGATGTTATTGACTTGACCCATTCCGTTAGCTTAGCACTTGATCGTTTAGTATGTTGCTATTGCTTTCTTCATGACTTATACATGTTCCTATGACTATGAGATTATGCAACTCCCGTTTATCGGAGGAACACTTTGTGTGCTACCAAATGTCACAACGTAATTGGGTGATTACAAAGGTACTCTATAGGTGTCTCCGTAGGTACTTGTTGGGTTGGCGTATTTCGAAATTAGGATTTGTCACTCAAATTGTCGGAGAGGTATCTCTGGGCCCTCTCGGTAATGCACATCACTATAAGCCTTGCAAGCATTGCAACTAATGAGTTATTTGCGGGGTGATGTATTACGGAACGAGTAAAGAGACTTGCCGGTAAGGAGATTGAACTAGGTATTGAGATACCGACGATCGAATCTCGGGAAAGTAACATATCGATGACAAAGGGAACAACATATGTTGTTATGCAGTTTGACCGATAAAGATCTTCGTAGAATTTGTGAGAGCCAATATGAGAATCTAGGTTCCACTATTGGTTATTGACCGGAGATGTGTCTCGGTCATGTCTACATAGTTCTCGAACCCGTAGGGTCCGCACGCTAAAAGTTCGATGACAATTATATTATGAGTTTATGTGTTTTGATGTACCGAAGGTAGTTCGGAGTCCCGGATGAGATCGGGGACATGACGAGGAGTCTCGAAATGGTCAAGACATAAAGATCGATATACTGGACGATTATATTCGGACATCGGAAAGGTTCCGAGTGATTCGGGTATTTTTCGGAGTACCGGAAAGTTACGGGAATTCGCCGGGGAGTATATCGGCCTTATTGGGCTTTAGGGAAAGAGAGAAGAGAGGCTGCGTGCCCCCCAAGGCCTAGTCCAAATTGGACTAGGGGGAGGGGCTGCGCCCCCTCCTTCCTTCTCTTCTCTCTCCCCTTTCCTTGACTCCTACTCCTACTACTTGGAAGGGGGGGGGGGAAATCCTACTCCCGGTGGGAGTAGGACTCCTCCTAGGGCGCACCATAGAGAGGGGCGGCCCTCCCCCTCCTCCACTTCTTTATATACGGGGATGGGGGCACCCCTTGGAGACACAAAAATTGATCATTTGATCTTTTAGCCGTGTGCGGTGCCCCCCTCCACCATCGTCCACCTCGACAATACTGTAGCGGTGCTTAAGCGAAGCCCTACGTCGGTACAACATCATCATCTTCACCACACCGTCGTGCTGACGAAACTCTCCCTCAACACTCGGCTGGATCGGAATTCGAGGGATGTTATCGGGCTGAACGTGTGCTGAACTCGGAGGTGCCGTGCGTTCGGTACTTGATCGGTCGGATCATGAAGACGTACGACTACATCAACCGCGTTGTGCTAACGCTTCCGCTTTCGGTCTACGAGGCTATGTAGAAACACTCTCCCCTCTCGTTGCTATGCATCACCATGATCCTGTGTGTGCGTAGGATTTTTTTTGAAATTACTACGTTCCCCAACATTCTCCTATTGCAATAAAGATCAATCTAGTAGGCCAAACTAAACTGATAATTCGAAGAGACTTGAAAAGATAACCAATTATACATAATAGAATTCAGAGGATATTCAAATATTGTTCATAGATAATCTTGATCATAAACCCACAATTCATTGGATCTCGATAAACACACCGCAAAAGAAGATTACATCGAATAGATCTCCAAGAGAATCGAGGAGAACTTTGTAATGAGATTCAAAGAGAGAGAAGAAGCCATCTAGCTAATAACTTTGGACCCGAAGGTCTGAGGTAAACTACTCACACATCATCGGAGAGGCTATGGTGTTGATGTAGAAGCCCTCCATGATCAATGCCCCCTCCGGCGGAGCGCCGAAAAAGGCCCCAAGATGGGATCTCATGGGTACAGAAGGTTGCGGTGGTGGAAATAGGGTTTCGTGGTGCTCCTGGATGGTTTCGGGGTACATAGGTGTATATAGGAGGAAGAAGTAGGTCCGTGGAGCTACGAGGGGCCCACGAGGGTGGGGGCGCGCCCAGGGGGGCAGGCGCGCCTCCCTGCCTCGTGGCCTCCTCGTTGATTGCTTGACGTCCACTCCAAGTCCTCTGGATCACGTTTGTCCCGAAAATCACGTTCCCGAAGGTTTCATTCCGTTTGGACTCCGTTTGATATTCCTTTTCTGCGAAACACTGAAATAGGAAAAAAACAGCAATCTGGGTTGGGCCTCCGGTTAATAGGTTAGTCCCAGAAATAATATAAAAGTGTATGATAAAGCCCATTAAACATCCAAATCAAATAATATAATATCATGGAACAATAAAAAATTATGGATACGTTGGAGACGTATCATGGGAAACCGCTGGTGCTCGCCACAGGTAGAGGACCGACCAGTGGCGGGCGGACCTTAGTAGCTTCCACTAGTTAACCTTGCCCGGTGCCCACCCTTGGGAGAACATAGCTACGGCGGGTCGTGTATTGTGCTCGCTAGTGGTGGGTTAAATTTCTTGTGGCAGGCCGTGCATCTCACGCACTACTTCAGCTAATTTTTCAAATTGTCAAAGTGGGACTTGACGAAATTGCATCTGCCCGGTCATCCGGGAAAGATACCCGGCCATGCCCACCCATTTTCAGAGCTCCACCACCCAATCCCCCCTCCCCCAAACGCCACAAAGCTCCGTCGGTCCCCGCAAATGCCAGCAACGCGCACCGCCGCACACTCCGCCACTCCCGGCCCGCATCCCTCTTCCCCCCCCCCCCCTCCACCCACCCCCGCGCCATCGGTTGCCCCCTGCTCTTCTCGGCCCTCTCTCCAGCGACCCCCTCCGTCGGTGCGCCTCCGCTCGCACCAATGGACGACATCGTCGGCCATCTCCACACATCCTTCCGCCAGCCCGCACACCGCCCGCACCAACAATTGCTCGGCCATCTCTACACAACGCTGCTCTCGGTTGTCGCTTGAATTCACTAATTTTTTTTGCTATACATGTTCATTGATTTCAAATGGTTTCTATTATTCATTGCAGGTGCTATCTATGTTCGTGTTCACGGGTTGTTCTGCTATGATGGATGAATATGATACAATTGATTGTGATGTATATTGATGCTCACGCGCGGTTTGACTACATGGAATAGAAAAGACTGCCAAAGTTTTGACGAAATGTTGATTCACTTCCATTTTATCGAATTTCTGGCACTCTATACGTCCAATTTTTAGCAAATGTCATGCCAATTTTTTTTATAAATGGCGATGGTCGGTGGTGAATTTCATTGCGGTTTTGTTGTCTTCTTTTACAGCGAATATGAATGAGTGCGAAAGTTCTGACAGAATGTTCATACACTTCCATTTCGTTGAATTTCTGGCATTCTATACGTCCAATTTTTAGCGAAGGTCATGCAATTTTTTTTGATAAATGGCGATGGCCGGTTGCTGAATTATATTGCGGTTTTGTTCTTCTTTCACAGGGTGTAGAAATGAGTGCCAAAGTTTTGACAAAATGTTGATTCACTTCCATTTTGTTGGTTTTCTGGCACTTAATATGTCTCTTTTTGAGCACTCATCTTGCCAAAAAATTTAATTATTATTAATATGTAATTATTTTGTTACTCATTATGGATGCAATCTTTATTTTGCAGATAAAAGATGGTGAGACACACACGGTCTCTGGCTGAGGCTTTGACTCCCCAATAGGATGAGCAAGGTTATGCTTACGAGTTGCACGAGGAGACCGATCATGCTACAGATGGAGGCGTAGATGGGAAAGAAGATTCAGATGCTGTTGAAGAGGAAATGCAAAATGGGGATGGATATTCCGACGCTGCTACTGAAGAGGAACAAGTGGATGGTGCTGAAGAGGAAGGAGACCTTAATGGTGCAGAAGGTGAATTGGGAATTCAGCCACGAAAGCGTAGGTCACGGAATAAGGTGCCTACAGGTACTTACATAATAAGATGGATTAACAAAGAGGGGAGAACCATTATTCCGATCAACAGCGCAGTGAAATGGGGTAACGTCCTAGATGCCATCGCCTGTGAAAACTGTGGCATCAACGTTAGATGCTTAAGGGGCCCTAAAAACAAGCAATGGACAAACCTCCTGTTAGGAAAGATGAGAGATAATTTCAAGTTCAACGACCGAGACAGTGCTTTTGCAGAAATCCATACCATGAGGGTGTTCACTAAGGCCTTGAATAGTAATAGATACCATGCAAACAAGCTACTTGACGGCGGGTTTGATTTAGAGTATATCAAAAATCTATATCCTAGCACTATCGATGAGGAATGGAAGGAGTTCCTTGATTACCGGGACTCAGATGCATACGAACAGGACAAAGAGAAGTTTGCTAGCTCCGAAGCCAAATGGTAGGGAACCACAATCTAGGCACCCGTGGTTATGAAGGGAAGCAACCAATCTAGGATAAGCATGATGCTATATTTTCTTCACAAGGTCAACCGACACCCTTCAGTAATATCCTGGCTCCGTGTGCCAAGAAATATTTCCGATCCCTAGCA
Source organism: Triticum aestivum (assembly GCF_018294505.1). Classification (NCBI taxonomy): domain Eukaryota; kingdom Viridiplantae; phylum Streptophyta; class Magnoliopsida; order Poales; family Poaceae; genus Triticum; species Triticum aestivum. The sequence goes on along the minus strand of NC_057812.1, from coordinate 683,731,488 downwards.
GTGCTTCATACAGAAACCGAACTCTACTACTTTGAAGACCCTGTGGTGGCGACGGCGGCCGAAAGAGCGGTACGTAATTAGCCTATACAACCACACTTTCCATCATATATATGTTTAGGACCAGTTTATAAATGATATTAGTTCGCTCATGCCGGGAAATTTTACCCTAAACACACCAAGCTCTGTAGAGTCGCCGGATGCCCCCAGGTGGTCATCCGACCCAATTCTGTACGCCCTGAACAGGAAGAGAGAGCCCACACAAGGCTGTAAGCTCGGTGCCGGCAGTACATTCTGGGATGCCTACTATCCCCCCAAGAAAATGACGACTAAGTCGGAAAAGGAAAGAAGGGACAGAGACAAAATAGATAAGTTAGTCAATGAAAGGTTAAAGGAAGTCTTACCTGATTTTCTAGCAGAGGTTCAGAAGCATATTTAGTCAAAAGGGTCGAAAAATATGCAAGAAATGGTGGATACGCAGCCGGCCCTTGCTCCCACAAAGATCTTCAGAAGCCCCTCGGTCAGTAATGTCATTCATGGTCATGGTGGGTCACCACATTCGTTGGAGGTAGAAATTCCTTGCACTCTCCTAGCTAGAGTTAGTACTAGTGGCGACTTGTTGAAGGTTGCAAAAGGTATTCTTTACAGGAAATGTCATGCATGACAGCAAATTAAATGAGAACATGCGGAAGATTTCTTTGTTTAGGGCGTTCCCAGAATACCACAATTTGATTCTCCCACATAACATTATATAAGAGGGTGATGAGCCACAGTCCCTTTCGGAATGCTTTGCTGGTTACCTCAAGTGGCCTGCAATGCATATCATACTGGAAAAGCCATCCCAAATAGGACACCGTCTCCGACCATCCCCGGCATTGCAGCACCATCACCATCTCCCAACATCCACGGTGTTGGACCACCACCTACACAATCTCCTCTAGGTCTTTGCAACCCTGTATCGGCTAAGGATGCGCAGGAAGAGCACATGCTTGAAGAATCACAAAATCGTAATTATGATGGAGACGAGGAGACGTCGCCAGCCCATCCTGAGACGCAACCTTGCAAACAACCAAAGTTTACTCCAACAACATTGAAGAATGTGGTGGAACAAGAAGTGATGTCCTGTCCGCCCGTTTCCGTCCAACCGGTGGAAAAAAGAAACACACATCTAAAGGCTACGAAAATGAATACTAAGGCAAAAACTTTTGCCACCACACATGCAAATGGCAGACCACATGTAGGAACAAGAAGGCACTACGAAAATGAATACTAAGGCAAAAAATCTGAAAGTTTTTTCCCACATTGTAAGAAGAATGTTTTATTTTCCTACAAAGTTTGAAGTTCATATGTTGTTTTTTTTAAAACAAAAACAGAGAAAAATTCATGTAGTAAGTTAGTTGTGTAGCACAGATCTCAAAGCAACATCGAAGGGTATGAAAAAGAGATGTCTGAAAGCCTGAGCTTTAAGAATCCACATCCGATTCTAACACTTTTTCTTTGGATACAACAAGAATCATGCCCGACCCATGCAGTGGCACGACGCAAAAGGGCTACATGGGTCTATAGCGGCGCGTGCAATGGAAGGACACCTACGGGAACAAGCTCATCGAGGTCTTGGAATTCCAACCTAGATAAACAAGTGAATTCATTTTAACACTTTCCCCCCTTTTTTGTGATGCATGCTAGATCATTCATTAACACTTTCCCCTCTATGTTGAAGGATCTGTTCATGCCAAATTTAATACATCTTGTCATGTTTTCATAGATTGCCTATTTTCTCATTCTGCATGGAATGATGAACGTTTGTAACATGGTCACTTGGTCAGGTTTTGATTATTTTTATCAGTGCACATACCTTTAGAAAATAACCCAATGAGCAAGCTTGTTCTTTCTACTTATATACACCTATGCATGGGATGCTCTGTTAGTCTAGTTGTGCAAATAATCATTATTCGTGTTGATGAGCAATGATAATGGCTTCCACAATTACAACACTTGCTGCGTCACTGTATGCGTACTGAATCGTAAAAGAAGATGATTATATCTTTTGCTTTGTAGTGAACCTGTTCACGAGAATGATGTTGAGAAGGCAATAGGTCCTGCTTGCTAACTTTGTCATGGACACGCTTCAGAACTGTCTCTGTCCATGAGATTACTGATTACTGCTTGTGATGTTTAAGAGTGATGCACAGGAACAAGATTATTTTTATGTGAAGGTGGATAGAAATAACTTTAATTGAGAACGAGCTTTCCATTGTGTCTGATTTGTACTATCAGTATCAGACTTTATTCCTGTGAAGTAACATTTGGGCAAAATGGCAAGCTATGTTTGGTAATTGTCGTCCTTTGTTTTTAGGCTCATGCTATGATAACTTGATGACACCCCTTTATAGACATTCTAGTATGAAACAATTCCTTATTTAACACTATCTTAAATTTTGTTTCCTTATTTGACACTAAAAAACTTTTTCTTCCCTATCTAACAACGAGCCTAATTTTTATGCCTTTTATGACACTTTTGTCCATTTTAAGCCTAAATAACACTGGAAAAAACTTTTTTAACCTCATGTGGTATGTATATGTGCGGGACAGTAGCACACACACAACATCAATGTGAGGGCAATAGCACACACGTAGTAGCACATGCACACACACACGCACGCGCACGCACACTAGCGGCACACACGCACACAACACACTCACAGGCAGCAGCACACATGCACATAGCACACACACGCAACAGCAGCACACATGCACGCTGCACACACAGAGGCACGGATGCAAGAAGCACACACGCACGCAACAGCACACGCGCACACACACACGCAACAGCCTTTGTTTCCTCATAAAATGGTGCCCATTAGTTGAACTTATTGGATACATGCAGTGGGCATGATGACCATGTACATTTTTTTCAGTTAGAATTGTATCTGCTATTGATCTATCTTGCTTAATACAAAGAACTCTGCATGTTTCGAAAACAAGAGGTAATGCAAACATTTTATTCTGTTGTGAACTTCTGATTCAGCCTTGGGGCGTGGACGGCGAGAAGCGTAGGCATGTGCCTAGCGTACCGGACCCTGATGGATTGATGAGCTGATGTCACGTGGCGGCTGGAGCCATCATCGACCACGATGTCGCGCTAGGAGCACATGGGCAAAGGGGAGGACATGGTGGTGTTGTTGGGATAAGGTTTACTAGAACATGATAGTGCGCGTTGCCGCACCCATTCATTTTAAGAATGAAATGACATAAAAAATTGAAAATAAAAATCTTGATATCACAAATATTTGCTCCATCTGAATTAGAGTACATTAGATTAAAGGTCATAGCAAATAATGGCATCACCTGTCGGTACAAAGGATAATTCATAAGATAAGCAGGTGTTGCTATATGTTCTCATCATCGAAGCAAATTTAAATTAATGACAGCAATCCATCTCCATGTTTAGCCTACTGTCATTAAAGATTTAAGTGCACAACCACCATTGTTCAAGTTAATGGTAACAATTAAATTAACAACGGAGAAATCCAAGCAAAACGATTTTTTTCTTAAACATGCCTGGGAGCGCGTCATTGTTGATGAAGACAGCACTAAGATAGCGTATTAGTGTGAACCACCAAATATACAAATATTTACTAAAATAAAATAAAAAAAGAACCGTCCTCAGTCCTTACCTACTGGCAAAAAAAGATTGAATGCCTAGCTAACATAGACCTTGCATGGCTCACGGACAAATGAACCGAGGCCTGAAGCGCCAGGAATGTTCGCTAGCAGCCACACAATTGCTCAAGAGAGCTCACAACCAAACGACTGAAGAAGCAATAACAGAAACAGCCCGTGCAAACAAAAAGAAAAGAAAAATAGAAACAAGGTCTCCGGGGAAGCAGTGTATACACATATATTTATTTGTAATCATGGTGGACTGCATTTTTCTTATGGCAAACAACATATATATCTGTAATCATGATGTACCGCCAAGCTACATGGTACCATTGCTCCTGTCGTTTGCTTGCTTTTCTTAGACATACCCAAAACTATTTGGTAGACCATTAATTTGAAGCTGAGTGGTTGCATCCAGAGTTGGCCTATTTGGTAGACCATTAATTTGAAGCTGAGTGGTTGCATCCAGAGTTGGCAGTGAAACGTTCGCAGCGCAGACTAAGATCTGAGTGTTAATTGGAGCAGAACAAATAATTGCACCATGCACGAATCCTAGCAACAATTCATAACGAAATCTTACCATGACGGAAGACGCGGACGCTGGTAGATCGTAGATGTTGCAGCCAGAGGGTGCAGCGGTGGACACCTGGATTGGATCCCATGTCTTCTTCAACCCCTCATCTCCTCCTAAACAGCTACGTTAGACGGATGGGCGGGGTGGGGTAGCAACGATTGGATCAATCGCTCCTCCTCCTCTTTCTTCGTACCCCCATGTCGTTGGTGATGCCGCACCTTCACCAGCTCCACATCGCCTGCCGCCGCCGTCGCCAGTAACCTGCCGCGCCCATCGTCTCGGGCGACCTGATCCATGAGACAGACAACCACATACAAGAAGCCCACAGCTGATTAACACCCCAATTCGACATAGGAGAGCGACGGGTGCCCGTTGACGGTTCCTCGGCCCGACTAATGTGAGGACGTCCAAGTCGGTCACCGGAGCAGCAGCCGACGTGGGCCAGTTATGATGGGGCTGGCGAGATAAAAAGGCTCATGCGTGCACTGTGGGATAGTTGAGTGATCTGGTACGTTAGTATGCAGAATCCAACGGTTGATGAGGTCAAAACGCTGTGGAGGGATGTAGCTCGCCCGGTTTTACTGTTTCTCAATTAGTTCATCCTCATCCAGCAACATATTACACAATGTACTTAAGCCGATTGATTCTCTTTGGTAAAAATGCCCCTCATTTGCTTGATGAAACTTTACCTTCGTGAAATTAATTGACTTAGGAACCATAACATCTATGTCTGGTATCTATCTGGTTATATTAAACTGACATTTTATTCTTCTTGCTGGAAGGGGTGTCGTGAAAGATGATCTGGATGCTATTAAAGTTTTATATATGTTGTTGTCCATGTGAGTCATTTCTATGAACTATGCTACTAATCGTCAGATATGGTCATATGCTAATTCTTGACCTATGTACACTTAAAGGTCCTCTCACCTTGGATCATATCAATCTGCTATCAAAGGCTAAGACTGAGCTTCGATTTCTCATCACATGCTTAAATCTATATTTTTTAAACACCTCAATCTTTCTTGAATTTTCTGATACACCAAGAAGAATCACATGTTAATTGAACTAATTGGTCTTGAAAACATGTATCTTTCCTGTCCATGGAATGTAATGCTTTGGACGAACCTTCAACCAAACTTAAAAATAAATTAGTACTGATGTTGTTTTAAATATTAAGTCAGAAACTTGAAACTTATATGTGTTAAATAGTATTGAGAAGTAATCCCCAAAACATTACAGTTTTGCTTAGTTTTATACATATATACAGTATAAAAGAAAGTACTCCCATCTGATCAATTTCCTTAGGCCCATCTCAAGAAAATTGAGTGCCTAGGTAGAGTTTCTCACTGTTTGCAAAAGGGTACATTTTTTAATAAATCATGAACCAACAGATGCACTTGTTAGGATGACATGGTAGCTGACTTAGCTGACAGGTCGGATGGATACTCATTATGGGCATTTCAAATGATGCCATTGCTTGAAAAAAAATGAGTTTACCATTTGCTTTGTTTTTATATATTGCATTCGAGGAGACCACACGCTCTTGAAACTTGACACTATATATTCATTACTGTATGCACCAAGTTATATTGGTTATATTTCTCTCCATGGGGCATACTATGGACTTATTTGGAGTGATGGAGGCAGGGTTGAGCTGGGGCCCGGGCCAGCATTTTTCACAACAACATTACTAGAGCTACCAAATATGATGTTTTGGAGAAAAATTATTTTGATGATTCGGGGAAAGTTTGGAGACTGTCCACTACTAGGAAAAGGGCTATAGATGGAATTGACACTAATGGCGCATCAGACATGTGGTGCGCCATTACTATATACTAATGGCGCACCATGTGTTGGTGCGCCATTAGTGTGCAAATACTAATGCCGCACCACGTCCCCGGTGCGCCATTAGTAAAAAAAATTAATTTTTTCAAAACTACTAATGGCGCACCGTGGGAGTGGTGCGCCATTACTAGTTGAACTAGTAATGGCGCACCACGTCCATGGTGCGCCACTAGTAAAAAAAATTAATTTTTTCAAAACTACTAATGGCGCACCGTGAGAGTGGTGCGCCATTACTAGTTGAACTAGTAATGGCGCACCATGCCACGGTGCGCCATTAGTAACTTGGCCCAAACATTCGCCCGAATGCACCCCCCCTGAGCGCCTTTTCAATTTTAAAAAAAATAAAAGAAAATGATAAAAATGTCAAAAAAAAGAAAATAAGATTCCCATGTGATATGTCGTCTAGTTGTTAGCAAAATTTACAAACATGAATTTTCGACTTTTTTGCAAAATCTCTCGAGAATTTGTAAAAATGGGCATAACTTTTGCGTACAAACTCGGATGAAAAAGTTTTTTATATGAAAAATCATCTACTCGAAAAGATACATCCGAATTTAACAAGGTCAACCGACACCCTTCAGTAATATCCTGGCTCCGTGTGCCAAGAAATATTTCCGATCCCTAGCAGTGCTTCATAAAGAAACCGAACTCTACTACTTTGAAGACCCTGCGGTGGCGACGGCGGCCGAAAGAGCGGTACGTAATTAGCCTATACAACCACACTTTCCATCATATATATGTTTAGGACCAGTTTATAAATGATATTAGTTCGCTCATGCCGGCAAATTTTACCCAAAACACACCAAGCTCTGTAGAGTCGCCAGATGCCCCCAGGTGGTCATCCGACCCAATTCTGTACACCCTCAACAGGAAGAGAGAGCACACACGAGGCCGTAAGCTCGGTGCCGGCAGTACTTTGTGGGATGCCTACTATCCCCCCAAGAAAATGACGACTAAGTCAGAAAAAGAAAGAAGGGACAGAGACAAAATAGATAAGTTAGTCAATGAAAGGTTAAAGGAAGTCTTACCTGATTTTCTAGCAGAGGTTCAGAAGCATATTTAGTCAAAAGGGTCGAAAAATATGCAAGAAATGGTGGATACGCAGCCGGCCCTTGCTCCCACAAAGATCTTCAGAAGCCCCTCGGTCAGTAATGTCATTCATGGTCATGGTGGATCACCACATTCGTTGGAGGTAGAAATTCCTTGCACTCTCCTAGCTAGAGTTAGTACTAGTGGCGACTTGTTGAAGGTTGCAAAAGGTATTCTTTACAGGAAATGTCATGCATGACAGCAAATTAAATGAGAACATGCGGAAGATTTCTTTGTTTAGGGCGTTCCCAGAATACCACAATGCCACATAACATTATATAACAGGGTGATGAGCCACAGTCCCTTTCGGAATGCTTTGCTGGTTACCTCAAGTGGCCTGCAATGCATATCATACTGGAAAAGCCATCCCAAACAGGACACCGTCTCCGACCATCCCCGGCATTGCAGCACCATCACAATCTCCCAACATCCACGGTGTTGGACCACCACCTACACAATCTCCTCTAGGTCTTTGCAACCCTGTATCGGCTAAGGATGCGCAGGAAGAGCACATGCTTGAAGAATCACAAAATCGTAATTATTATGGAGACGAGGAGACGTCGCCAGCCCATCCTGAGACGCAACCTTGCAAACAACCAAAGTTTACTCCAACAACATTGAAGAATGTGGTGGAACAAGAAGTGATGTCCTGTCCGCCCGTTTCCGTCCAAACAGTGGAAAAAAGAAACACACATCTAAAGGCTATGAAAATGAATACTAAGGCAAAAACTTTTGCCACCACACATGCAAATGGCAGACCACCGGTAAAGAAGGCACTCAAGAAGTCCTTGGCATTTGAACAATGTGCTAACAACCCAAAAGCACATGTCTATATCCCGGGCCAGAGAATGCTATCAGACAAAGCGTACGATCACCTGAGGCTTGAGATGAAGATTCTACATGACAAAATTGTGGAATCAGAGCTTGCCAATAATAAACAGGGATCCATCGTTAACCCAACACACCACACTACGAAGGTGCCAAAGGGACATACCTTTTTTTGAAAAATTCAGCTGGGACAAAATATACATAGATTTCAAAGAGATCTTCTATATGTTCGGATTCTATAGTATCGAAACTTGTCTATGAGGCTATGGGCGCTTTTTCAAGCCACTAAGTTAAGAAGCAAGAAAATTTCTGGTGTCATCATAGCCGACCCTTATCTCATGAATGAGGAAAACTAAAAAATGAGGAAGGGAGGCGATGCATGAGGAGCTACCTTCTGGATTTCATGCAATAGAACAAGGTTAAAAAACTTCCTCCCCGTGCCGTACCGACCCATGTACGTCATTCTTTGGCCTACGCTTTCTCTTTTGTACCTTTCCTTCATATATTTTTCACGTCTCAAATTTTGTAACTTTGTCATGTCCGTGTGGTATGTTTATTCTCTGTTGCGCAGCAACCATTGGGTTCTCCTAGTGCCGACCGCAAAGGTGTAATTGTTATGTGTTGGATTCCATGAAGAGCCTGGAAAAATATTGTTCCCTCCTGAAGTACCTTCTCGATGATTGTCTTTTTGATTGGAATACTATAGGAGGCCACACGGTTGAGAAAAACTACAAGTGGAAAGCAAATGATTGCCTTTAGATGGAACACTCTATCTTGTATGCAACAACCGCCGACTAGTTTGACTTGTGGCTTCTACACCTGCATTCACATGGAAGAATTCATACGGTCCGCGAAAATGTTAAATCATCATGATGAAATCCTCGAATGGTGTCAAGAAGTACAAAACAATCAGCCCAAAGTTGTCTTAGTGCTCAAAGAACAACAAGTCAAGTTCGCGGCTATCATAAACAAGGAGGTCTGCTTATCGTCCGACCTATTCTATAACTCCGAAGAAGACGCGTCCAACCAATAAAAGAGCCTTACCTAGTGCATTGCAGCGGGCAAAACTGAAACCGTGACTAAAGATATTTGATGTCATGCACTATGTAGTTGATGACCATGTATTTTGTGTAACTCGTTTATTCTTAATGTACACCTCGTTCTTTATTTTAACTGATTACCACTAGTTTTATTCCTGATTTGCTCGCATTTAATTGATAACTGTCCCCTATTTGTATCATCTAACGTTGTTGTGGCTTCATAATATATGTTGCAACGGCAGCGATTTTCATTCTAGCCTCGCGCATCAATCAGTGGCGGGCACTAACAAGGGCTGCTGCTCAAACCACACAGAGTACTGGCGGGCGCGCAGCGTTGCCCGCCATAGGGTATGGATGCCTGCCACTGCTACGAGATGGACAACACAGGCGGGCATATAGCGCTGCTTGCCACTGCTAGGGCCCTACTAGTGGCGGGCGAGCGCCCGCCACTGATGACCCCTTAGCAGTGGTAGGAGGTCAATGGCGGGCGGCCCAATGAGCCTCGCTCGCCACTGTTGGGCTTTAGGCACCCTCCACTACTAGGCATTTCTGCAGTAATGGCTACTGGTAGCTTAATCTTTCCTTTGGGTGGAGAATCGCTCACTATTAATCAATCTGATAGCCTTCCATTGTTGACACACTAAGATGGGAGATGTTCTGAAAGGAGGATACCGACTTTTTTCGTACATGGTTGTCTTTCCTCTTCTCCTCCTCCTCCGAGACCATTGTAAAGCTGGAGGAGATGATGGATGATGACCATCAACGACTATCAAAATACAGTGAGTGAGTGCGTACATCATATATACAACCATTTGAGAGATGAGAGATGATCCGAGAGAAGGATACCGACTGTTGTCTTAGGGGGTCGTCCATCCTCTTCTCCTCCTCCGAGACCTTGGTAAACTAGGAGGAGAAGGTGAAGGACGACCATCACCGACGGTTGAAATACAATTGAATGGCGCTAAAAAGGTGCACTCCACATATATGCTTCTCAAAATTGCCACTTTCAAGATTGGCTTCGCAAAAATGCCACTCAACCCATGTGCACTTTGATTATCATGCCATTTTCACTTTTTCATTGTTTTTCTTTTTCTTTTCCCATTTCCTAACACCTGAAGGGACCAAACTACCCCGGGATATTTCAACCTTGTTTGATGCGCGTGTGTGCACTGGTTAGGTCGGATTGATCCGAGGCCATGAGGCGCTCATCCTTGTCTCCACCGTAGCCCGCCACTGTAGCTCGATGATTCCTCTGCGAGCCCCCTAGCTCGCCCACGCCTACGCCAGCAAGCGCAGCTTGCCGCTGCCCGGCGTTCCTCGTCCAAGCCTACGGGCCGGGTCCCAGCGTAGCAGCTCACCGTCGCCTCGCTTATGCCTGCTCAAGCCCCCGTAGCTCGCCACCGGTGCTCGTCCACGTCGGCACGAGCCGGCGCAGCTCGCCGTCGCCTCGCTGATGCATGCATGAGCCGCCGCAGCTCGCCACCCACGCCCTGCGCGAGCAACCACGGCTCGCCCTTGCCTGCGTGCCGGAGCAGCTTGCCGCGCAACATGCTAGAGAGGTGCCGCAGCGACTTCATGTCCTTAAACGCCCGTGAACATGCAGTAATCTTGGCGGGCGGCGTGCGCTGAATGGCATTGTTTCAAGTTGGATGCAAAACAAACTAGTACATGCGCACAGCCTAGGGGTAGTTTGGTCCTTTGAGGTGCCAAGAAATGGGAAAAGAAAAAGGAAAACAATGGCAAAGAGGAAGTGGCATGGTAATCAAAATGCACACGGGTTGGGTGACATTTTTGCGAAGCCAACCTTGAGAGTGGCAATTTTGAGAAGCCCAATATTGAAAGCGGCAAATAGCCGATTTTCTCGTTCTTCAACATGTAGGTTGTACCAATAGAAGGTTGAATGCCCAATTGTTCCCATTTTCCACAACTCGAGGAAAGGAAGCTATCATGTTTGATGCCTTTCAGTGAATTTTACACGCCGGACAAAGACTGCTTGTCTAGATATGCCGTTCGCTAGGACACTGTTGCATGGTAGCGTCCTACCAAGCAATCTCCAACAAAAGAACTTTGACTTAAAGAAACTTATAACTTATCTTGGAACGGATGCAGTATCTCTACTCTTAAGGGACTGACTTTCGTCCGTTTTTTTTTTTTGTCTCAACCTTCCACCTTCATCTCTCTTTTTTCCGTCCCTCCTCCCACCTCCCCCGTAACGACCCCTCCTGCGAAAAAAATGGATGACAACAGAGCCCCCCTCACACGAAAAAACCCAGAAACGAGCCTGGAAGCGACGACCCCTTGATCTATTCGCTACAACGGCGGGAACAACGCCACCGCCGCCATCGCAGATCCCAGGCGCTAGCCGCGGATCCCTTTGCCAGCGACGAGGGGTCGTGGAGGAGCCGGAGTCGAGGTCCTAAAGGAGGCGCCGCCGCCATCATTGCGGACCTCCGGGTCGCCATTGGGACACCTCTGCTGAGGTCCTCCTTAGCCTTCACATGGTGATGGCATGGTGGCAGAAGAAGGTCGTCTTCCCGGCGCACCGTACGCTGGCCGACGTCTCCATCCGCGGCCGCACCAATAAGACAGGTATGCCGCCGCACCCTCGACGTATTCCCTACTCCCGTGCATGCATGGTCAAGTCTGCATCACTTCTTTTGCCACAGGTAAACATTTGAGAAAGCATAGGCTTTGGTACACCCCCTTATCTTGCCATCCATTTCTGCGTTGCGATTCGTGCAAGCACTTCTCTCTATTTTGTTTCTTCCAAATAAAATAACATATGAACTTCAAACTTTGTAGGACAACAAAACATTCTAACTAGAATATGGGAAAAAACTTTCAGATTATTTCATGAATCATATATATGAAAAATATTATTTTTTACTCAAACAATTCTCATTTTGTATATTTATGTTGGCAGAAAAAATCTGAAAGTTTTTTCACACATTGTAATAAGAATGTTTTGTTTTCCTACAAAGTTTGAAGTTCATATGTTGTTTTTTTAAACAAAAACAGAGAAAAATTCATGTAGTAAGTTAATTGTGTAGCACAGATCTCAAAGCAACATCGAAGGGTATGAATAAGAGATGTCTGAAAGCCTGAGCTTTAAGAATCCACATCCGATTCTAACACTTTTTCTTTGGATACAACAAGAATCATGCCCGACCCACGCAGTGGCACGACGCAAAAGGGCTATATGGGTCTATAGCGGCGCGTGCAATGGAAGGACACCTACGGGAACAAGCTCATCGAGGTCTTGGAATTCCAACCTAGATAAACAAGTGAATTCATTTTAACACTTTCCCCCCTTTTTTGTGATGCATGCTAGCTCATTCATTGAAGGCTACTCAGCTCTGTTTTTTCCCTCCCTTTTTGATTGGATTGTATGGTACTCTATGTTGAAGGATCTGTTCATGCCAAATTTAATACATCTTGTCATGTTTTCATAGATTGCCTATTTTCTCATTCTGCATGGAATGATGAACGTTTGTAACATGGTCACTTGGTCAGGTTTTGATTATTTTTATCAGTGCACATACCTTCAGAAAATAACCCAATGAGCAAGCTTGTTCTTTCTACTTATATACACCTATGCATGGGATGCTCTGTTAGTCTAGTTGTGCAAATAATCATTATTCGTGTTGATGAGCAATGATAATGGCTTCCAAAATTACAACACTTGCTGCGTCACTGTATGCGTACTGAATCGTAAAAGAAGATGATGATATCTTTTGCTTTGTAGTGAACCTGTTCACGAGAATGATGTTGAGAAGGCAATAGGTCCTGCTTGCTAACTTTGTCATGGACACGCTTCAGAACTGTCTCTGTCCATGAGATTACTGATTACTGCTTGTGATGTTTAAGAGTGATGCACAGGAACAAGAATATTTTTATGTGAAGGTGGATAGAAATAACTTTACTTGAGAACGAGCTTTCCATTGTGTCTGATTTGTACTATCAGTATCAGACTTTATTCCTGTGAAGTAACATTTGGGCAAAATGGGCAAGCTATGTTTGGTAATTGTCATCCTTTGTTTTTGGGCTCATGCTATGATAACTTGATGACACCCCTTTATAGGCATTCTAGTATGAAACAATTCCTTATTTAACACTATCTTAAATTTTGTTTCCTTATTTGACACTGAAAATCTTTTTCTTCCCTATCTAACAATGAGCCTAATTTTTATGCCTTTTATGACACTTTTGTCCATTTTAAGCCTAAATAACACTGGAAAAAACTTTTTTAACCTCATGTGGTATGTATATGTGCGGGACAGTAGCACACACACAACATCAATGCGAGGGCAATAGCACACACGTAGTAGCACATGCACACACACACGCACGCGCACGCACACTAGCAGCACACACGCACACAACACACTCACAGGCAGCAGCACACATGCACGTAGCACACACACGCAACAGCAGCACACATGCACGCTGCACACACAGCGGCACGGATGCAAGAAGCACACACGCACGCAACAGCACACGCACACACACACACGCAACAGCGCACATGCACACGCACACACACACGCGCGTACACACCTAGAAGCAAACACACACACATACACACGCAGTAGCAAACACACATGCAGTAGCGCGCGCACACACATACACTCAGCAGTAGCACAGACGTACGCACACACAAACATACCACTAGAGGGCAAAATGGTCTTTTCAGGTGTCATTTAGGCTCAAAATGGACATAAGTGTTATAAAAATCATAAAATTTAGACTCGTTGTTAGATAGGGAAGAAATTATTTGTTGATGTCAAATAGGGCATAAAATTTAGACAGGGTGTTAAATAAGGAATACTCTCTCATAGGATAGAGCATTCTCATGCGTTTGTCCTGCATCTACAGGAACATTTATTACTAAAACTGAATTATTTTAAAAAATATGGAACCCAAAACTGAATTGCTAAAACATGGAATCGTTCTGCTTCTTCGTAGTTTAATCTATGACTATCACGTTCCCCACCAAGTGAAATATGCTATTTCACCACAGCCATTGATGAAGTTAAGTTCAGTGCATGGAAAATGGATAAAGTCTGCTAAGTGGAACTAGATAGTTGATCCTTTAAATGGAGAGTACAATTTTATTGCAATAATCTATATATGCCCTGCAGAACCTGTACACCTTGCAATAGGCAAAGATGGATAAATTTTGTAGCCTTTTCTTCCCATTTTGTTCCCATCAAAATTATGGATTTGGATGCTATTCATGGAGTGTTTCAGTTGCCTGCTATATTATGGATTTGCAATGAGCACAAGCCAGCATCCTTGAAGGAAAAGTTGTTGCCCCTGATGACATGACACTGTGGGTGAGATTTTTTATTATGTTAGTACAGAGTACAGACTGATATTATGTCGCACCAACAATGTATAGAGCTTCAGAGCTCATCCTTCTCTTCACATAAGGTGAGGTTTAGAGTTCATGCGTTGTGCTTATAAAAAAACAAAGAAAAGGAACGAGTTGCTTGATATGTTGACATGTATATAGTGTAACAAAAACATGCTTACAGTTCTAACATGAATTTTATTGAACTGAGAGTTGTGATATGCAAATGTTTTATGGTCGAAGGTTCTGTACCATCGGTTATATTGTATAAAAATGGTATCTTCTTTCATCTTCTTTGATGACATATTTTCTTGTAAAAAATTGAAATGCATTATGCACCTGTTCTTTTCATAGTGGTTCCATTTTTTGTCAATTTATAAACTCTTTGTGAATAGTTATATAGACACATGTTCTTAATCTATTTTGGATTTTTGTTCACCCCGAAATGCAGTGTAGATCTGCCATTGACATTTTCTTTTTCGAGCACTGGGTGAACGTTTGCTGAGATGTTGATAGGAAAAGCCTTTGTTTCCTCATAAAATGGTGCCCATTAGTTGAACTTATTGGATACATGCAGTGGGCATGATGACCATGTACATTTTTTTCAGTTAGAATTGTATCTGCTATTGATCTATCTTGCTTAATACAAAGAACTCTGCATGTTTCGAAAACAAGAGGTAATGCAAACATTTTATTCTGTTGTGAACTTCTGATTCAGCCTTGGGGCGTGGACGGCGAGAAGCGTAGGCATGTGCCTAGCGTACCGGACCCTGATGGATTGATGAGCTGATGTCACGTGGCGGCTGGAGCCATCATCGACCACGATGTCGCGCTAGGAGCACATGGGCAAAGGGGAGGACATGGTGGTGTTGTTGGGATAAGGTTTACTAGAACATGATAGTGCGCGTTGCCGCACCCATTCATTTTAAGAATGAAATGACATAAAAAAATTGAAAATAAAAATCTTGATATCACAAATATTTGCTCCATCTGAATTAGAGTACATTAGATTAAAGGTCATAGCAAATAATGGCATCACCTGTCGGTACAAAGGATAATTCATAAGATAAGCAGGTGTTGCTATATGTTCTCATCATCGAAGCAAATTTAAATTAATGACAGCAATCCATCTCCATGTTTAGCCTACTGTCATTAAAGATTTATGTGCACAACCACCATTGTTCAAGTTAATGGTAACAATTAAATTAACAATGGAGAAATCCAAGCAAAACGATTTTTTTCTTAAACATGCCTAGGAGCGCGTCATTGTTGATGAAGACAGCACTAAGATAGTGTATTAGTGTGAACCACCAAATATACAAAGGGCGCTGATAGGCGCCGGTGCGCCGGCCGAAAGTTTCGGCCGGTCTAGCCCAGGCCGTTGGATGTGAGCCGCGCGGGTCGTTGGATCCAGGAAAAAAAAAACGAATCGCCCACGGCTTCTTCTTCCTCCCGCACGCGCGCGTAAACGCAGGAAAAAAACGGATCTCCGCGGGTCAGCCTCCTCGTGCTCGCCCTTGGACGCCGCGTCGCAGCTCACCGGGGCCGCTCGCCGTCGCAGCTCGCCGTCGCAGCTCACCGGGGCTGCTCGCCGTCGCAGCTCACCTGGGGCGTTCGCAGTATGCAGCTCCGTCGGGCCGGGCGTGTCTCCCTCCCTCTGGTTGCAGCACCGCCGGGTAAGGGTTCCAGCATTGTCGCAGTCCGCCATCATAGCTCGCCGCGTGCCCGTCGCAGCACCGCGCGCCCATGCAGCTCCGTTGCCGCCGCTCACCATTGTTAGCTAGCCGTTCTCGGTTTGAAGCTTTTTTAGAAGCGCGTTGTAGCTTTCCTCCAAGCCGGTTGCAGCTTTTTGTCGCTGCGAGATGCCGACCCCCAACTACCTCATATCCAGTTGAAGCATTTTTCAAGCTGGTTGTAGCTTTCGTGGCTACCGGATGTAGCATTTTTCAGCACTGGTTGCAGCTCTGACGTACATCCGTTGAAGCCCCTGCTTCTTTTGATTCCAACAAAAAATGTTGTTGGTTCCAGCTCTCGATTTGCAGGTTGTAGCAAAAACAAAAGCTGGTTCCAGCTCTGGGTTTTGCCGGGACAAAAATCATTTGCTGGAAAAGCATTGCTGGTCGCTGCTTCCGCCGGTTGCCGTGGTAGCAAAAAACGATGCTAGTTGTAGCAAAATCCTGCTACGGTTGCAGCAAAACATCGTAGTCGTCGTCGCGAGGGTCCGAGCTCCGCCTGATGGATGTAGCAAAAAGCTTCGCCGGTGGTAGCAAAATTGAACTATGGTTGCAGCTTCCCCCTTGTTGTGCAGTGCCATTGAAGCTTTCTATGTCTATGGTTGAAGCTTTTTTGAATGGCCGTTGAAGCTTTTTTAGGTGATGGTTGCAACACTTCTATACGCGGGGTGGATCCGGACATGGCGGGCAGGCAGTTATGGTGGGCGGCGAGGGAGCGCCCTGGCCGCCGGCGATGGAGCTTGTGGTGGCCCAGTCGCTGCCCGGGAGGAGGAGGAGGGGAGGGGATGCGCGCCCTTGAAGGCTGTAGGTTAGGGATGGATCTGGCCATGGCAGCAGGCAGCCATGGCGGCCGGCGAGGGAGCGCCTGGCCGCCGGCGAGGGAGCGCCTGGCCGCCGGCGATGGAGTTCGTGGAGGCCCAGTCGCAACTCGGGGGAGGGGAGGTGCGCGCACGTAGGCTGAAGGTAGGGGATGGAGGCACGTAAGGAAGGAGGCGGGGATCGCGCGGGCGCGTTGCCAGCGTGGCGTGCGAACCGGCGGAACGGTTCGGCCGGTGCGCCGTTTGTAAACACTTCCCATATACAAATATTTACTAAAATAAATAAGAAAAGAACCGTCCTCAGTCCTTACCTACTGGCAAAAAAAGATTGAATGCCTAGCTAACATAGACCTTGCACGGCTCACGAACAAATGAACCGAGGCCTGAAGCGCCAGGAATGTTCGCTAGCAGCCACACAATTGCTCAAGAGAGCTCACAACTAAACGACTGAAGAAGCAATAACAGAAACAGCCCGTGTAAACAAAAAGAAAAGAAAAATAGAAACAAGGTCTCCGGGGAAGCAGTGTATACACATATATTTATTTGTAATCATGGTGGACTGCATTTTTCTTATGGCAAACAACATATATATATCTGTAATCATGATGTACCGCCAAGCTACATGGTACCATTGCTCCTGTCGTTTGCTTGCTTTTCTTAGACATACCCAAAACTATTTGGTAGACCATTAATTTGAAGCTGAGTGGTTGCATCCAGAGTTGGCAGTGAAACGTTCGCAGCGCGGACTAAGATCTGAGTGTTAATTGGAGCAGAACAAATAATTACACCATGCACGAATCCTGGCAACAATCCATAACGAAATCTTACCATGACGGAAGACGCGGACGCTGGTATATCGTAAATGTTGCAGCCAGAGGGTGCAGCGGTGGACACCTAGATTGGATCCCATGTCTTCTTCAACCCCTCATCTCCTCCTAAACAGCTACGTTAGACGGATGGTGTTAGCAGTAATCTTGATTTTGTAATACATGTGTTAGTCCGTAGTAGCACGTGGAGGCATTGCCGTGTCCAGCTAGGATTAGAATTAGTAGTACGTGTCCGTATTAGATTAGAGTACTAGTCGTGTTGTGTTAGGACAAAGGGCGAGGTCGGTCGCTGGTTTGCATATATATATGCGGCCAGGAACGTGAGATTGTATCGAGTTGACAAAAGGAGAAAATAAAAAGAGGAACTTTTAGGGTACGAGACGTACCCTTGGCTATCGGTTTTGCGCGTGCGTGCTCATCGTGATTTGATGTGATCGATCCTGTGGGAGAATTTCCAACATTTGGTATAAGAGCTAGGTCGATTTGAAGCCGCGCTTGCCCCGGGGTCGCGACCCGATTAGCGCCTCGGGGTGGGCGATATGGTCGCTGGGTGGTGCAGCGACGATGATGAAGAGCAGGCGATGTTGTCGCTGGGTGATGCAGCGATGAGATGGTTCTGGCAATCGTCGTTTGGTGGAGCGACAAGGAGTGAGACGGCAGGCTGTCGTCAGGAAGGCGGTGGAAGAAGATCGTTGACGTGAGCGGTGGTGCCGAGGTACGGTGCCGGGAAGAGTCGTCAAGATCGTCGTCCGCGGGAGTCGGATGAGTCAAGGAGTCGTGTGAGTCAACATGTCTTGGTTGGTTGGTCAGTCGTCGTCGTCGTCGTCATGTCCAAGTGCTTGTCTCTGTGAGGAGGCGTTGAAGATGAAGCGCATCCAAGTTGTCTATGTGTCTCGACGAGAGGATCAAGTTCAACTATGTGGGGCGGTAAACCAGTGAAAGTGAGTCTCTTCAATGAGGCCATGTCTCTACATGAGGCTGGAGTGCATGGTGTAGTGCATAGGGTGGTGTGATTCACAAGGAGTCGGCATGTATCTCTGCTAGGGTGGATGATGTAGTCTACCGGGTGGTGTATTCCACAGGTTACTAGCGAGGCTGGGTAGTCCAAGGCATATTTGAGGTGGTCCGTAAATTCGTCAAGTTGAAATTGAAGGGAAGATTGTTGCGATCAATGAAGCCTATCAATTTAACTTGTCGTGGTGCGAGCGGATGAGCGATAAAGGGTGATCTACAACGAGCCAAGACTGGTGAAGCATAGAGAACAGAGTCAGTTTGTTAGCAGTAATCTTGATTTTGTAGTACATGTGTTAGTCCGTAGTAGCACGTGGAGGCATTGCCGTGTTCAGCTACGATTAGAATTAGTAGTACGTGTCCGTATTAGATTAGAGTACTAGTCGTGTTGTGTTAGGACAAAGGGCGAGGTCGGTCGCTGGTTTGCATATATATATATATATATATATATATATATGCGGCCAGGAACGTGAGATTGTATCGAGTTGACAAAAGGAGAAAATAAAAAGAGGAACTTTTAGGGTACGAGACGTACCCTTGGCTATCGGTTTTGCACGTGTGTGTTTATCGTGATTTGATTTGATCGATCCTGTGGGAGAATTTCCAACAGATGGGCGGGGTGGGGTAGCAATGATTGGATCAATCGCTCCTCCTCTTTCTTCGTACCCCCATGTCGTTGGTGATGCCGCACCTTCACCAGCTCCACATCGCCTGCCGCCGCCGTCGCCAGTAACCTGCCGCGCCCATCGTCTGGGGCGACCTGATCCATGAGACAGACAACCACATACAAGAAGCCCACAGCTGATTAACACCCCAATTTGACATAGGAGAGCGACAGGGGCCCGTTGACGGTTCCTCGGCCCGATTAATGTGAGGACGACCAAGTCGGTCACCGGAGCAGCAGCCCATAGACGTGGGCCAGTTATGACAGGGCTGGCGAGATAAAAAGGCTCATGCGTGCACTGTGGGATAGTTGAGTGATCTGGTACGTTAGTATGCAGAATCCAACGGTTGATGAGGTCAAAACGCTGTGGAGGGATGTAGCTCGCCCGGTTTTACTGTTTCTCAATTAGTTCATCCTCATCCAGCAACATATTACACAATGTACTTAAGCCGATTGATTCTCTTTGGTAAAAATGCCCCTCATTTGCTTGATGAAACTTTACCTTCGTGAAATTAATTGAGTTAGGAACCATAACATCTATGTCTGGTATCTATCCGGTTATATTAAACTGACATTTTATTCTTCTTGCTGGAAGGGGTGTCGTGAAAGATGATCTGGATGCTATTAAAGTTTTATATATGTTGTTGTCCATGTGAGTCATTTCTATGAACTATGCTACTAATCGTCAGATATGGTCATATGCTAATTCTTGACCTATGTACACTTAAAGGTCCTCTCCTTGGATCATATCAATCTGCTATCAAAGGCTAAGACTGAGCTTCGATTTCTCATCACATGCTTAAATCTATATTTTTTAAACACCTCAATCTTTCTTGAATTTTCTGATACACCAAGTAGAATCACATGTTAATTGAACTAATTGGTCTTGAAAACATGTATCTTTCCTGTCCATGGAATGTAATGCTTTGGGCGAACCTTCAATCAAACTTAAAAATAAATTAGTACTGACGTTGTTTTAAATATTAAGTCAGAAACTTGAAACTTATATGTGTTAAATAGTATTGAGAAGTAATCCCCAAAACATTACAGTTTTGCTTAGTTTTATACATATATACAGTATAAAAGAAAGTACTCCCATCTGATCAATTTCCTTAGGCCCATCTCAAGAAAATTGAGTGCCTAGGTAGAGTTTCTCACTGTTCGCAAAAGGGTACATTTTTTAATAAATCATGAACCAACAGATGCACTTGTTAGGATGACATGGTAGCTGACTTAGCTGACAGGTCGGATGGATACTCATTATGGGCATTT
This sequence comes from Triticum aestivum, assembly GCF_018294505.1. NCBI lineage: Eukaryota > Viridiplantae > Streptophyta > Magnoliopsida > Poales > Poaceae > Triticum > Triticum aestivum. Next base: position 683,710,774 of record NC_057812.1, on the reverse strand, counting down.
CAAATGATGCCATTGTTTGAAAAAGATGAGTTTACCATTTGCTTTGTTTTTATATATTGCATTCGAGGAGACCACACGCTCTTGAAACTTGACACTATATATTCATTACTGTATGCACCAAGTTATATTGGTTATATTTCTCTCCATGGGGCATACTATGGACTTATTTGCAGTGATGGAGGCAGGGGCGAGCTGGGGCCCGGGCCAGCATTTTTCACAACAACATTACTAGAGCTACCAAATATGATGTTTTGGAGAAAAAAAAATTTGATGATTCTGAGAAAGTTTGGACACCGTCCACTACTAGGAAAAGGGCTATAGATGAAATTGACACTAATGGCGCACCAGACATGTGGTGCGCCATTACTATATATTAATGGCGCACCATGTGTTGGTGCGCCATTAGTGTGCAAATACTAATGGCGCACCACGTCCACGGTGCGCCATTAGTAAAAAAAATATTTTTTTTAACTACTAATGGCGTAAAAAAATTAATTTTTTTCAAAACTACTAATGGCGCACCGTGGGAGTGGTGCGCCATTACTAGTTGAACTAGTAATGGCGCACCATGCCACGGTGCGCCATTAGTAACTTGGCCCAAACATTCGCATGAATGCACCCCCCCCCCCCCCGCCCCGTGGACCGCCTTTTCAGTTTCAAAAAAAATAAAAGAAAATGATAGAAATGTCAAAAAAATAAAAGAAAATAAGATTCCCATGTGATATGTGGTCTAGTTGTTAGCAAAATTTACAAACATGAATTTTCGACTTTTTTCCAAAATCTCTCGAGAATTTGTAAAAATGGGCATAACTTTTGCGTACGAACTCGGATGAAAAAGTTTTTTATATGAAAAATCATCTACTCGAAAAGATACATCCGAATTTAACGGGGGAACTTGTTATACATTTTCAAAATCGTCAAAAACCTAACAGAAAAAAAGATACGGGGCTTTTAAGATCTGGAGAGGCAAAAAAATTCAAAAAAATTAAAAACTTACTAATGGCGCACCTGCCTATGGTGCGCCATTAGTATCTTCCCGCCTTCAAAATTCAAAATAAGTCAAAAAAATAAAATAAAAGTTACTAATGGCGCACCTTCCCATGATGCGCCATTAGTATCTTCCCGCCTTCAAAATTCAAAATAAATCAAAAAAATAAAAAAAGTTAGTAATGACGCATCTGCCCACGGTGCGCTATTACTATGTCATATATATGGCTGGGCGCACCTCCTCCACTCCAACTCTCCTCCACTCCATCTCCTCCTCTCCTCCACTCCATCTCCTCCTCTCCTCCACTCCATCTTCCCTTCTCTCCTCCACCATACTACCCTCCTCCTCTCCGGCGACCTCCTCCTTCTCCTCTCCAGCGACCTCCTCCTCCTCTCCGGCGACCTCCTCCTCTCCGGGGACCTCCTCCTCCCTCCTCTCCTCTCCTCCCCTCCCCTCCCCTCACGGTTTCTCCTCCCTCCTCTCCGGTGAGCTCCTCCTCCCTCCTCTCCTCCCATTCCCTCATGGTTTCTCCTTCCTCCTCTCCGATGCTTCGGTGAACTCCTCTCCGGCGACCTCCTCCTCCTCTCCGGCGATGTAGGAGACCGCCTCTCCGGTGACCTCCTCCTCCTCCTCTCCGGCGAACTCCTCTCCGGCAAAAGAACACGGCAAAAGAACGTACAAGATCCAAAAACAGGAACAAAATTTGAAATAATATCGTGCCAAAAAATGAGCAAAAAAACGAGCAAAAAATGGGCAAAAAAATCACGATCCAGATCCAAATTCAAAATACAAAAATAGCAATGGCGCACGGTGGGGGTTAGACAGTGCGCCACTACTATTTTCCCGCCTTCAAAATTCAAAAATACTAATGGCGCACCGTGGCCTATACTAATGGCGCACCATGGCCTATACTAATGGCGCATCAGTGGTGCGCTATTAGTAAAAAATACTAGTGGCGTGATACAAATGGCGCACAAGTGATGCGCCATTAGTAGGCAAAACTGGTGCGCCATTAGTAGCCCTTTTGCTAGTAGTGGTCGTGTGATATTACTGATAAAGCAAAGACACAAATAATCTGGAAACATACACTATGGATGATACGCTTGTGGCCATGGGGCTGTGGAATCCAAGCACTTGTTCTTGCATGAAGACATGGGTTGGGTTGTAGAAACCATGGAGCTCAGTCTACTATCAGTCCATGTGATGATGTATCTTTTACCTCCCATTAGTTTCTTGTAATTCTTTTATCTGGGTATTGAAATTCATAGTTGTTTCTATATATCTTTCCCTGCCACTGAAGTTCATAAGTTCACAAATAATATATCAGATTTAGACATTTTTTTCTGCTGTGTATGTATGTGTGTCCTGCAGTTAATACATGGCCAGAATGTGGCCAAGGTTACTTATTGTGATGTTCTGGGCTAAGGGCGAGGAGGACACTTGGCGGTGCAGTGATGATGAGATGGTGCCTCAACAAAATGGTAAGATGTGCTACGATTGATCTAGGATATGCGAGGGCAAGTCAACGGGGACAATATGGTGTCGGAATGAGAGCCAATGCAGTCAGGCGACATGGGATGATTACACCGTTAGGAAGGAGAGGTGGAGGTGGTTGCAGATAGAGGAGATAGATCGATTGGACAAGAAGACCTGCTATGCCAGGAGATAAATAATCGAAGAGAAATAATCGAAAGCACGTTACAAAGGTAGACAAAGGACACACGTACCGACATGGTTAGAAACCATACATGGTAATATTATGCTCTCTTTGCAAGGCTTAGGCGCCTATTTGATGTTTAAACACACTCCAACGTATGAGAGAGAAATCAACTTCAATCTTAAAGATGACTTAATTATTTGTTTGCTTAATTTATATGCATCATAGCCCATAGCACCGCATAGGCATAGAAACATAAAGGTGCACAACAAGGGGCCAAGGTTGGACGGCTTTTAGGGATTATAAGATCATCTCCAATAGGTGCCCAAAAATAGGGCAGGACCCCTCTTTACATCACAAGGGGACAAATATGCTGCTTCAATTGGTGTAGTATATATATGCAAAAAATAGTACTCCAAATTTATAACATCTACATCAAGTGTTCCAAATTTGCAATAGTAAGGCTTTTGACATCACTCTGTTGCTTTAATAGATGGCGGTTGCTGTTCTGGTGCGCTCCTTAGCACGACGACTTCCTGACTGTCTACTACAACAAGTTGTGTACGACTCCGGCGATGAAGGGGTGATGACGGCGGCGCGCCTTCGGCTCGCTTCAGTCCCTGTAGTCGTCGCTAGATGGTCTACGGATCTGGATGTAATTTATATTATTTTTTGATATTCATTGTACTGCCATTATTGAAGATGAATAGATAGGAAGATTTCTTGAAAAAAATATAGCACTTGGAAAATCTGCCTTGTTCCTGACGTGCTAATACTACTATGTACTTCGCACGGCTGCTACCACTGCTACTTGCCAAACGATAGGCCTCGGAACCTAAGCCACGGCCACTCCGCATGCACAGTCCAACGCACCCGGCACGCGTATTCTTAGCTCTCCCCGCCACCTCCGTCGTCCCTCCTCCTCCCCACTAACTCCCCACCACCTCCCACCTCCGCGTTTCTTTAGCCGCCGCCGCCGCCGCACGCGCACGCGCCGCACGCCTCTCATTAATCCTCCGCCATCCGCACGCGCCACGCTCGCCATGTTCAGCGACGGCGCGTCCGGGCTGCTCCTCCTGGTCCTGGCGGCCTTCGCCGCGGCGGCCGCCGCCGCGTCCGAGGGCGACGTGCTGCTGACCTTCCGGGCGACCCTGCGCGGGCCCGTGGGCGACCGCCCTCCGGCGCCGCTCGACCAGTGGGTTTCTTCCATCGGCACTGGCCCGTGCTAGGCCCCGGTGTGGTACGGGGTGCGGTGCCATCCGGTCACAAACCAGGTGCTCGGGCTCCGCCTCGAGTACCTTGGCCTGCAGGGCGCCGCCCCTGACATGGCCCCGCTCGCGGCCCTCTTGGGCCTCCGCGTGCTCAGCTTCGCCAACAACAACCTCACGGGCGCGTTCCCGGCTGGGCTCTCCGTGCTCCCTGCCCTCAAGACGCTCTACCTCTCCCGGAACCGCCTCACCGGCGACATCCCCGACGGCGCCTTCGCGGACATGCGGGGGCTCAAGAAGCTCTTGCTCGGAGACAACGCCTTCACGGGGCCCATCCCAGGCTCCATCACCTCGCCCAAGCTGCTCGGGGTACAGCTCGCCAGGAACCGCTTCCAGGGGGCAATCCGGAACTTCGACCAGAAGGACCTCCAGCTCTTCAACGTCTCCAACAACCAACTCTCCGGCCCCATCCCCGAAGTGCTCAGCCGGTTCGACGCCGCCTCGTTCCAAGGTGAGTTCGATCGTTCGTTGCACGGCGACGTGCCTGCACGTACGTTCTTACGTTATCCCGGAGCCCACTACCGGAAAACGGCTTTACGCCGACGGCCAAAACTATGCCGACGGCTGCCGTCGGCCTACTTGGATCTATGCCGACAGAAGAAACCAGGGAAAGACACGTGGCAGTGCTATGCCTACGGTAAAGTCGTAGGCATAGATGGATCTATGCCTACGGCTTTGCCGTAGGCATAGCACTGCCACCAGGAGCACCACGGGATGCCATGTGGCACAGGTATGCCGACGGCTAGGCCGTCGGCATAGATTTCTACCTATGCTGACGGCTGAGCCGTCGGCGTACCTCTGCCACGTGGCATCCCATGATTCGTCAGCGCTTTTGACGGCGCTGTCCGTTGCCGTCAGACGAAAAATACTTCCGACGGCTAAACTATGCCGACGGTTGATGCCCGGCCGTCGGCATAGGACCCTATGCCGATGGCTATATTACGCCGACGGTCTGACAAGACTACGCTGACGATATCTATGCCGACGGGTCTATGCCGACGGCAGCCGTAGGCATACATCTATGCCGACGGCAAAGGACCTATGCCGACGGCCCCTGGCCGTAGGCATAGACCGCGAGTCCGGTAGTGGCCTGACTGCTTAATGTTCATTCTAGCATTTCTCGCACTCAGTTCAAGTTATTATCAGTTCCGAGGAATTAAAGGTTGATGAAGTAGGGACTGTCTAAGGGTCAGGTGGACTGACAATTCAATTCGGATCAGTTGATCTAGTTTAACTATAGCCCCGCTATATCAGTTTGAGCAGGATGCTCACTATAGCCCCGCTATATCTAATTTGAAAGAGAGCCCCTATTTGGCACAACCGTTATTTAAAACAATGGTAGATCTGTTTTTAGCCGCCAGATGTAAACCAAACGGTCGGATTTTGATCTTCAACCTCCAGCCTTCCTCTTCTCCTTCCAAAGACCACCACACGGACTGCCGGCCGAACCCACTGCCACGCACCGCAGCCCGCGTCCCACTGCGCCCGACGCCAGCCTCGCCGCCCCACCCTCACTCACCACCCCCACCGCCGTGCCGGTGCAGGTCCCCGACCATTTTTCTAAACTGGCGAACAACAAGATTTGTTCGGCGAGCCCTGCACCCCCCCCCCCCCCCCCTTCCCACCCTGAACATTAAGTTTCTTACTCGTTTATGTTGGCTGCCGCCAACTGTGGCTCGTTCCTGGTTGAGGCCTTGCCGGCATCCTCGGACCTCACTTCACTCGCCTCGGCGCCGCCGTCCGGGGCCTCGGTGTTGCGTGCCATTGCCTCCTTCCTTCGCTCGAGAAATCAATTGAACCTAATTTCTATTTTCAGACGACTTACCTCCAGCTAAATTGGATGAATTAGAGAGTCGATGTATAGAAGCTTTGGCTACAAGAACTACGTGAAGAAAAAACAAACTGAACCCCAACTCCTCTCGAAATTAACTTAAAGCGAGGTCATGCCTCTTGCTTAGCCGGCCAAGCATACAACCCAGGAGAAGGGGTCCAAGTACTCTACTAAGCAAATCAATATACTATTATGTTTTTTTTTTCTTTTGGAATTTACTACTCCCAGTATAATATTGTACTTAACCAACAACAAGTAATATGGATGAGAGGAGGTATTATCCAATATATCTAAAAGTTTATTACTAAATATGTCAATAAAATACAAAGCTCAATAGGTAGGAGCACCATGAGTCACATACTTCAACACCGTAGCGTCTAGTGTGAGGCTTCTGGAGAAGCAATCGCTAGTCCAGGGGCTCATACTTTAGCGCTACAATTCTTAGTACTCACCTTTCCTAAACCAAGAACGGGAAGTAAGAAGAAGAATGTATCATCTAAATTAGTCTTACTACCCTCAACACTTCTTGGGTGGGGTATTGTTTGTTATGTTTGATAGCTAAAAAAATAAATTCTAGGATGTGACGCAAAAATAAAGGGATGTAATGAATCCAGTCAAAAAAAAACTAAAGGGATGTGGACAAAGGGAGGGGAAATAAATACGATCCACTACGTATGGTCTATGAAGTGCATCACCAAAGGTTGATAAAAGCATCAATATAATAAATCCAGCCATTAACTGAATTAAAAATAAAAAGATTCATATCGATGCTTTAAGCAGGTAAATGATGGGAATTGAACCAGTATATTCTTCTTCTTCTTCTTCTTTTTGCGGGGAAACCCGTATATTCTTCTTGGCAAGGAGATGCTATAGCGTATTTCCATTTTGGTTGATCAACTATGTTTGGGTCGACCGCTTTGTTTAATTTTCTATTATACTCTATTTTCCTTTATTCGAGCATTGGCGTTTCATAATACTGAAAGAGAAATGATTTTTTATGTGGAATAGTAAAGGTTAGGCCTCGTTGATAAGTGATACAAGATCTAATGCATTTCAACTCATGGTTATGGGCCGATATTATTTAGTATGGAATATTGTCTCTTCCAAGTAAATAATACCTAGTCTATGATGACTGGAAATGGTTATTGTGAAATATAAGGCCCATACCTAAGGACATGAAAATCATAATAAATGCCTCTACAAGTTGTTGCAGCAAAGCTGAAATCATGGCTACCACTAAACAATACCTAGATCTTATCCTTGGTTTGGTCCGCCCAAAAAATATCAAATTACCGTCTTGGCTACATCCGCCCCTTATGTAGCTAGAGGATCTTTCTCCTCTTTTCCATTGAACAATATATATTATGTTTATTCTAACCCTCATCTTTTGATTGAGATATTGGGCATCCAATGAAACTCTTTAAAAATGGAGGAAAGGAGTAATCAGTCATGACACACAAAAATGAATCTTTTTAGTGCATTATTATTTGCAAAACAATTGAATTGTGACTCTAATTTGATCTCCTTTGTGCTCTGGACGAGATTAAACAAAAAATTAAAATTACTCAATCAATGATCCAACTCATCCCTACGCCTATTGCAATTACACACTCGCAAACAGTACCACTAAATTAATAGGAAACAGGCATGCACGAATAGAATCAGCTAGCGTTCTTTGACTAGCATAGAGTGATGCATTTCTTGAGCTTTTGAATCCAGAGGTACCAAGATATATCTATCTCATATAGAATATCATATCATATCCACTTGGAAACTTGGTTGCTCTCCTTCAATACCATATCCAAGATGGTTGAAATTAATTATGATAGGTACTAGGGATATTGCTTTCAATTTGGTGAATAGAACTCTACTTATGTTTTATTACCATGTTTTGGTTAATCTCCTCTACAGATGCTATCTTGAAATATACATTGCTAACACCATAAATATCCTCGTTATTTCTACTGAGATTGGGCCAAACAACAAACCATGGTGTGCATCACAAATGTATAAATCAATCTGATCGGTTGTGACGAGTTCAGATTGGCTGGTAGTCTCTCTCCAATGAACATCATAAATAATATACTGTAGGATATCTTAACTACATTTTTTATGTTTAATTTCATGCAAAACCTGCTATTGGACACAAATTGGTTGGAGCATTTGGTGTACACCATATGGTACCAAGTGCATTGTGGTGAAGATATCAACTCAAATAGCTTATATTAATGTAACTTTTGTGTTTCTCGATGATAATTGTACGACATGATATTTTAATACCAACTATAGTGTCAACTTATCTTGAATCTATTGTACCTTGTAAGACATATTGGACCATGAAAAAGGGATAAAAAACGTGACAATTGTCAAAAATAAAATATTGGTACTCTAGAAATTTCTATAATCTTTCTTACTTTACATCATTTTTTTTAGAACGAAGGCTCAAGAGGAGCCCGGCTTTGAATTAACAAAGCCATCAACCGGCCAGGATTACAACTCCAAACAACACCAAACACCAACTAAAGAAAAATAAAACATACAGCAAAGATACAGAGGCGCCAGGGAACAGCTCACAATGCACATACAACAAGCTAGTCAGAAAGATTGGCGTAAAGCATATAGCTTGGAGATGCCACTATCCTCTTGCACGCCGAAAACCAAGGCGAAAGCGAAGTCCTGGTCAGGAGAGTGCACCGACGACGATGCAAGGCACGCCGTTGCCAAAACCTGGGCTTGAAGAAAGACACATCCATCCAGATCCATCGTCAAAGAAGGCCCCTGCCTCCTCGCCTGGCTCAAAGGCGCCGCACCGTTGAGCGATGGCCATGCTCACCCTAGAGCCTAGATAGATGGCCTCAAAGAAACCACTTGTGCGGAACCAGGCGTTCCCGACATGTCGACGACGAACTTACCTAGAGCAGAGCAACACCAAATGCCCAAGTTCTGACTTGGAAGAGGGCGAGCGGTCAGAATGCACAAATGGGCAACAGCTAGGGCCAAGACCAAATTGGGAGCTTCGGCTCGCTCGACGAGCTGAAGTTCAGCCACCGTAGGAGGGGAACCCTATCCCCTCCCGTCCTGGAAGATCCAAGGGCACCGGAGGAATAAACTGCAACCCGGCGAAGAGCACCATAACACCTTGACCCAGCACCAAGGAAGACACCGCCACCGTTGGACGCACGCTGTCGCCGCCGACACACTCCACCAACAGCACAGCGAAGCCCCCACCCCATCTTTGTTCCCAAAACAGCGCCTTCAAGAAGGTTACGGCGCCAAGGGTGTCGCCGCTGCCCAACAAGATTGAGGATTTCTCCCGGGAGACAAAGGGGAGGGGGATGGGGAGCAAGACCTGATACAGCGCCTCCGGAAAGGTGCGCGGCGCCCGCGGGCGTCGCCGCCGTCGCCGCCGGCAGGGCAGGCTGGGGTTTCCCCCGGTCCTGCATCCGGACACCCACTCCCACCCGAGCAGACCGAGGCCCCTCGACGAGGCAGGCCGGATCTGGGGAGGGGAGGAGCTTGCTGGAGAGGGATGGCAGTGGGTACGACCAGATCTGACGCAGCCGGAGCACACGCAGCCGCCGCGCGCTGGCCTGCATTCTTCGGGGATCTTGCCGTCCACACGGCCGAGAACCGCCGACCTGCGCCCGCGCCACCGGATGCCAAAGCCGGCGACGCCTCACCAGCCGGGGCCGCCGCCCCAGATCCAGAAGCCCCCCACGGACGAGGCGAGGCGGCGAGGGCCCCGCCGCCACCTTCATCGACTGCGCGCCAAGCTTGCTCGGCGTCAGCAGTCTCCGGCGGCGGCGAGGGGAGGGCGAGCAGGGGAGGGAGGCGGCGGGGGTAGGGTTTCGCCCCTCGGGTCGCCCGAGCGGGGCGACACGAGGGAGAGGGGGTTTAGACTTCTGCGAGTACTTTACATCATTCACTTGAACAATTTATTAAGATATTTATTAGAACATACACTTTAGCGACCTCTACCATGATATTTAAGAATGATAAAATACACATGACCACAAATTCATACACACTATTTACATACACTATATAATTCACAAAAATTTCAAAAATCAATTCAACACATATGATACGTCATTTTATTCCTGTTCACATTTTATGGACTTTTGTGACATGGTTTTGGTAATGGGCATTGTTTCAAAAATGATGTAATTCTTCTTAGTAAATATAGTTTAAATTGAGAAAAAAGATGGTCATTTTTTATTAATATACATTCCAACTACATAAAACATAACATTGTAATAAATAATAGAAAGCATACACATTAAAACTGCATTAAAACTAAGTAATACAAAACATACACATGCCAACTAAGTAATAGAAAACATACACATTAAAACTCCATTATGGTAAAACCAAGTTTATGAAGTGTACAATTTGAGTATAAAGTGTACTTATTTGATCTCAAACAAACAGAACTATGCTTGAAAAGGCCTCACCGCAAACAAGAAGCTACAATCAAAGCCAACTTGTAATTTGAAAATCAAAACAAGCTAAATGATTACTAACTTCCTTCTTTAGAGAAAGAAGATTATATGAATTTTGTAGTTTGTAAGAAAATTAGTAGAGATGAACATAAATATATGGAATTTATTTAGCATTAAAGTTAAGGTCTCTGCACAACTAAATCAAGATTGAACAACACATATTAACTCCATGACATGCATATTTATCATCAAGATTCCATGGTTGATTCTTATTTTGTCAACAACTTTTTCGCTTTGGATAAGTCTCCTAAGTTTTAGGCTTGTGTGTCAGGTTGGGTTCTCCTAACATACTAATATTGTGTTGCGGGCATGGCTCTCGGACTTTCGATATAAAGTCTCGAACAAACTTATTTTGACCTGCCATTTGATCATGTCGATCATCCACGGTGTAGCCTCCTGTTATGTTGCCATATTTTCTATCTCCCTTCTCTCCGATCACTACCCTAACACCAATTATCTAACAATGCCCTAGGCATAAAGAATCCAGCTACAACAAAACACACATTCATGCATTTCCATGCAAACAAACTACACACAATGGTGTAGAGTGACAATGGCATCGTATATAGGAGAGATGGGGGGCAACGAAGTTGACGAGGAAATATGGGAGGACACAACATATGTGGTCAAACTTGAAAAGAGTAGAGAAACAACGAGGATGGGGTTATACAGATGATGGAGAAATGACTATGAATATAAAATCAATTGTTGGCTACCACATTAAGTATTTTAATTCAATGAAGAAATCATCTCCTTATTATGCATAAGCATGATTAAACTATAGCAAATCCACATACTATTGCAACACATAAGCATATTTTTTAGGCCAAATATTTCCCTTGTTTCATTTACTAAGAAGTAAAATGGTTACATAAGTTAAAGCACCTCCAAAGGCACCTCACCAGAAAAATACTACTAAAGCCTACTCTTCCACCATTATTCCGCCAAATTTCACAACCGACAACCTTACCTTTGACTCTAGTCATAATGAAAGAAGGTGTATGTGATATGTTAAGGAATAATCAGGCATTGTGCCTATTCCAAAACTTGCCCTTTTAGACGCCTTCCAACGGTGATCCAAGTTTGTGCTCTGTTTGTCCACCACACCTTTACTAAGGATAGCTATTGCGACGACAAGGTGTATAAATTGTAAAGCCAAGCCACGAGAGGACATACCCCCATATTTTCCTAGGGAATCATTCGATCATAAGGTGATCTATGATTTCCGAATAAGGCGGGCTAACCCCATGAAACACACAATTTCAATATCCCATTACTAGCGGTGGTCAACTATCCAAAGTGTGTTTGAGACCATGAGCCGCTTTTTTGTGCATTTTAGAGATATCCATGTGCTCTGCAATATCGGTCTCGTGCTCGCGGTGGTCAGCGGGCCAAGGAAAATCCTGCCTCACCAAGAGTTTTCAGCTAGTAGTGGCCCAAGAGAGATTAACTAGTTTGGCAACACAATATTTTCAAAACCATAGTAATCTAAAACTTTAGCATTCTAATGCATCAGCAATGAATACTTCAGTTCCTAAGAACTGCAATTTTCTCAGTTTGGTTTATAAAAAGAGGTCAAGGCATCTTTCTCATATACTAAAAAAAAGGTATTGGGGATACTAATATTTATAGAACTATGGTATTGTTGAAGCCAAACAAATCTAAGTTTTAAAAACCGTGGTCTTTAAAAACCCATAATATTCTTCAAATAGTAAAAAAAACTAAAAGAGCTTGAAGTGAAAATGCATGCTAAGATTGATTGGTTGATGACATGGATAAACTGTCAGGATGAGATGACATGTTGATTATGCGGCACACATGCATGACTTATTAATGTGGATGTGTTGCAAGATAAACAAAGATAAATAGTGGAATGAAGCATGAAACTAAAAAACATAGAAAACGTTAATAACTAATGATGTAGCATATGTGATGAGGTGACATGTGTGCAACTTGAGAAAAGTACAAGTAGTAGGCATTATTTATTTTGCTATATAGGACGCTGAGCTGTCAAACACATCATGTGCGATCTTAGTCCAAGCAGTCACATCATATCACCGTGCAACCAAAATTCGTTAATACTCGGCTAAACCTAAATGGTGAAGGAGTTATGAGTAATATTTTTGACCAATCGACACTGTAAGATGACACCATATCTAGCATAACTCAAGATTCTTGCAAAAAAATTGTAACTCAAGGTTAACTAGAAATGCATGTGGTCAAACATCAAGTGTTATAGTGTCACAAACTAAAGAGTTGTTGCCTCTCGGTACCATGGACAATGTTCAGCACCAGCCATGTAACCAAACTACTCTATACGCGTGGACATTCATGTGGTAATTGCATTTGGGCAAACATACAGAACACACCAAATTGCTTATGTGTAGATTTGATTTTGCCATGATATATGCACCTTCTCATTCAAACTTTCCCTGGAATCCTCAGGAAATAAGGATCTCTGTGGCGCGCCGCTCAATTTTGCGTGCCCTCCAACAACATCTTAATTAGCGCCTCGTCGTCACCAGATTCATGGGTGGAGATGGGTTTAAGGTAGTTTGAGAGTCGAATAAAGTAATTTTTCCAAGATATCAACAATTTATAGGCAAAGGCTATGAGTGCAGAAGCTTGTTCCGCTTTTCCCTTTTGCATTTTCACAATAAGTCAGTAAACCAAATCTATGCTGATGGTAATGATGATGCTTGAGTTTGGTACTCTAGTTTATGCCACGTTAATTTTGGTTTAATGTCTCGGCTATCAATTATGAGTTTAACTCTGAATTTCACTATCGCCAAATGTTGTAAGTGTTATAGTTGTGTGCAATCAAAGAAACCTCAGAAGCCTCACATGGCAGTCGAGGAGATAAACTTGGCACCTCTAGAGCTCATTCATGATCTATGTGAGACGAATGGTGTGTTGCCAAAAGTTGAAAATAAAAAATTCATGATGTTCATTGATGATGCAACTATCTTTTGCTATGATTATCTATTGCAAACTGAAGACAAAGCTTTTGACTACTTTAAAATCTATAAGGTTGAAGTAGAAAAACAATTAGTGAGAAGGATCAAGCATTTAGGTCATATCATGGTGGTGAGTACTTTCCCAAAACATTTGATGAAATCTGTGAGGAACATGGTATTATTCATGAGAGGACACGTCCCTATTATCCCTAATCAAATAGGGTAGACTAGAGGAAAAAATGTACGTTTACTTCAATGTCATGTTAGACACTGTTGGTTTATCTGATGCTTGGTGGGGGAGGCTTTCTTGACTTCATGTCATGCCTGAATAGAGTTCCTAAAAGAATAAAAATAAGACCCCTTATGAGGAGTGGGTTGGAACAAATCCATCATTTTATTATTTGCGCACTTGGGGATGCTTGATGAAAGTCAATATTCCAAAGGGCATCTTTGTTCTCAAGAGCAACTTGCAAGGCATCATTAATTTTAACAAAGTCAAATTGATAAGAAGACGTGGCTTCCTCAAGTGATACTATAATGAAATTCCCTTCATGTATTTCGTGCTCGAAGAGTTCAACTCTCTACTTTTCCTCTCTAAGGAGGTTTTTGACGTTCTCAAAAAAATCATCACGTTCGGTGAGTGACTTAAGGAGCCAAAACAAGCACGAGCTTCACCATAAAGAGTCTTCATGAAAGCCATCAAGGAATCCTCATCATTATCCACACCACCATCACATTCATCCTCCAACACCTCACATGAAACATTGGGAGTGTGGATGGTGTGTTTAGAAAGTTTGGACTTTGTTTTTACCTCTTTAGCAATGAGGCATCAATGAGAAGGGTTTGTCCTCGCTAGGGGAGTCGAAGAGGCCGGTGGAGGACGAGGAGGTAGTGGCATGCACAACAATGGCGGTTGTTCCCACATGATCATCATCACCGCCATCTTCATCTCCGGACATGTACTCCTCATGAACAAGTGCCTTGTCATCTTTCCTCTTTGTGAACTCGGTGAACTTCTTCTTCTTGAGCACAAGCTTCTCGGACTTGTCTTCACATCTCTCATACGGGCAATCATGCACAGAGTGTCTTGGACTATCGCAATTGTAGCACTTTCTTCATCCAAATGATCTTCCTTGAAGATTCTTCCCTTTGTTTGCCATGGTACCCGGGTATTTCTTGACCAAGAGGGCCAAGTCTTATGCAAAATCATTGGCTAGGCAAGAGGTGTCACCCTCTTCTTCACAACTTTCTTCAACCTCATCTTCTTCCCTTGGAGGGCGAGCAACCACCTCCTTGGCCTTCAAAGCAAGGTTTAAATTGTTGGTTTCTTGAGCAATGGCAAAGGTCTTCTTGGAATTTCTCTTCAAAAGAACATGAGTGGAGAAGGTAGACACAACTTGAGCTGCGGTAAACTTGTGGTAGTCCAGGTGTTGGTGTATCATCGGCATCGTGGTATGTTCCATGATAACCATGGAATCTATGAACTTGTCCTTGGTAAAATCATCATTTTCCCGAGAGCATCCAAAGGGTCTCAAATCTAGCACAAGAGAATTCAACCTTCAATACACTTCTTCTGCGATCTTAGCATTATTTCTCACAAATAAATTGCCTTCTTATTGAAGTAAATCCAACCGAGATCTATGAATTGCTTCATCACCCTCGAGGGCCTCCTCAAGGCAATCCCAAATTTCCTTGGCGGTCTTGAGAAGAAAAATGAAGTCACTATAGTCATCGGTCACCGCGGTGCGCAATATGTTGTGGGTGGTGGCATTGAGTTGATCATCAACCGCTTCCCTAGGAGTAAGATTCATTGGATCCTTGGGGTTGAATCCGGTGACCAAAATCCCCCATAGTTGCGTAGATGCACTGCGAAATTGAGACTCCGTATCTAGCTTCCACTTAGCAAATGTGTTAGCTTTCAAAGGGGGAGGAGGCCCAAAAGGATTAATGCGAGGGTGTGCAAGGGTTGAGGAGAATAAAAAGGCTCCACAGCATTATACTTGGGAGCGGGCATGCGACCTAGTGATGCAAGTGGTTCCCTCGAGTTCTCTACATCATGAACTTAATTTGGATTGAATGAGTGTGATGCGGGTGTAGAGGCTTTAAGCGATCATCGATTTCCTCTTTAACCGAGGAGCAAACCTCTTTCAACATTGCGGTTTTGTGGTCCGCAAACATTGAAAGAACATCTGCCACGGTTAAAGGGGCAACTGGGTTTATGGGGCTACGGGAGAAATGGCTTGAGGTATGGCGACCTCGGTCGCGGCAGGAGATAGTTTTAGACCATATCCTGCAAGTAGTGATGCACCTCCCATATCCTCAAGATCGTCCATATCCTTAAGGATGTAAAACCTTATATGAGAGCACAAGGCTCTGATACCAATTGAAAGGATCCACACGGTCGACTAGGCACTACTAGGAAAAGGGCTATAGATGGAATTGACACTAATGGCGCACCAGACATGTGGTGCGCCATTAGTATATACTAATGGCGCACCACACCCTGATGCGCCATTAGTGTTGAAACTACTAATGGCGCACCCTGCTCACGGTGCGCCATTAGTACCAAAAAAATTTTTTTGAACTAGTGCGCCTGTCCAAACATACTAATGGCGCATCCTCTGGTGGTGCGCCATTACTAGTTGTAACTAGTAATGGCGCACCGGCCGGAAGGTGCGCCACTAATGTTATTTTTTTTATTATTGTTTTTATTTCCGTTTTTTGCAAAAGTACTAATGGCGCACCATCTGGGGGTGCGCCATTAGTAACCTGGATTACTAATGGCGCATTTGTTGCTGGTGCGCCATTAGTAAGTGGGCAGCAACAAGATATTTTGGACAGCCTCTCCTCCCACACTCACTTTCTCCCCACTTCATTCTCTCCACCGCCTCCTCCTTGTCTCGGGTGCCTCCTCTTTTTCACCTCATTTCCACCATAGATTCATTCAAATTAAGTGGTTAAGTTACCTTGTTTTGCTAGGTAATTAAGGGGGGAAGCTATATTTATGTTGTTCTCCCTACAACAATGTGCACATGCACTTTTTATGGCCTAGCTAGATCTATGTATGTTCGTGGTGTTGCATATGTTTGTGGTGTTGCATATGTGTTTGTGTTTGGAGGTGTACCGGTATTTGAAATGCGATAGTTGCCAATATTTTGCCGGAATGTTGATTCATTTCTGTTTCGGCGAGAATTTTGGCATTAAGCATTCTTTTTTGTCCTATTTTTAGGGAAAGTCATGCCAAATTTTTTTCTTGGTTCTAAAATATCGTTTTGCTCTACCCCACAGGCGACCATGGTCCGCACGATGACCAAAGGCATCGTGAATAGGTTTTTGAGGTCCGCGAAGGCCGAGATGCTTCAAAAGAACGAGACGGAGATAAGATGTCCGTGTCGAAGATGCAAGCTGAATAGCCTTATTGCGGACCCGGATTCCGGGCAGGTGCGGGACCACCTGCTCTTGCGTGGTTTCATGGATGGCTATGGGTAGCAAGGTGATGAAGATGACTACGAAGTCGTCCATGGGGGCCGGGCAAGAAATGAGGAAGGGCAACAAGACAACCACCGTGGCTCGGGGGGCGAGAAGACGAAGAATCCCCAGGAGATGATCACGACGGTGATGCTGTACACAGTCATCATGTAGAAGATGCAGGACATGATGATGATGCCGGCGGAGCAGACGACGCTGGACCATCGATGGGCTGGGTGCAGGACCCTCATATTCAAGAGCTGCTTCTCAAGCAGACGGATAACGCAAGAGCTGCCGCCCGAGAGAAAGCCAAGATGGATCAACTTGAGTTAGACGCGGTTACTCCATTGTATGAAGGATGCAGGCCCGAGGATACCCGCCTGAAAGTAACGCTCATGGCTCTGGAGATGAAGGTAAAACACAAAATGACCGACGCATGCTTCGACGAGAACATGTCATTCTGGCACGAACGTCTTCCCAAGGGGAACAAGTGCCCGACTAGTTTGGAGGAGGCAAAGAAAATCATGTGTCCTCTGGATTTACCGCACGTGAAATACCATGTGTGCATGAACAATTGCATAATTTATCGGGATGAGCACGCGGAGTCTACCATATGTCCGGTGTGCGGTGTCACTCGATACAAGAAGAGGAAGAAAGCTCCTCGAAAAGTGGTGTGGTACTTTCCGATCACTCCTCATCTGCAGCGGTATTTCGCGGACCCTAAGGTAGCAAAGCTCCTGCGTTGGCACGCGGATAGGGAGGAGAAGAAGCGAGAAGATGACGCAAATGATCCGGAGATAGATAAAAAAGACAAGATGCTGAGTCACCCTAAGGATGCGAGCCAGTGGCAAGCGTTGAACTTCGAATACCCAGAATTTGGGAACGATCCAAGGAACATCATGCTGGGCGCGAGCACCGATGGAGTCAATCCATTTGGCAGCCAGAGAAGCACACATAGCACCTGGCCTGTGTTCGTGTGGATGTACAACCTTCCCCCCTGGTTGTGCATGAAGAGGAAGTACATTACAGGAGAAGAAGAAGGCACGCAAAAGAAAGACTAAGAAGGGTGCGAGCCAGCCGGCACCGAGTACGATCCGTGCTCAGGACGGGCCACCTTCACCGCAGGATATCTCGAGGAGGGTGCATGTGGCGGGTAGGGGGATGCTACCGACAAATATGCTCAATGCTGCAACCGGTGCTATGCGGAGTCTTCATGACAGTGTTCTTGCTTTGGAGAAGCGGCGTCTCAGAGAGAAGGATGTGGCATACCCGGTTTTCGCGGCCAAGGTGCCAGAGGGCAAGGGCTTTGTGGATAACTCCATCGGGCGTACGATCGTCCTGCGTTTTGATGACATCCACGCTATGTTGAACCTTCATCCGCTGCACTACACCTTCGTTCGGCTATTTTCGCTGAGTACGGAGATGCGGATCATTCGCGACAACACCCCGAACATCGTGATAGTCGACCCCTTCTACATGCGTGCCAAGATCTTGGGCAGCGCTGGGGACCGGTAAGTCGCGAGTTCTTACCTCGAAGGCGTCATTCTGGCAAACCAAGATAAGGATAACTTCCTCGTGCCTTACTTTCCCGAGTAAGTCCTCCCCTCAACCGGCCCGTAACATATGAATTCTTACATTTCGATCGTTTTTCTTTTAACATTCCGTGTTTTCTGCAGTGACACACGTTGCACGCTCATCCTCCTAAGCCCCAAATATTCTATGGCCACGTATTTCGACCCGGACCGTCAGTCGAACGTAGACTACACAAATGTCAAGAAGGTTCTTGATGATGTTCTCCCCGGCTACGCCCAATCTGGAGGCACCTTCACCAGGCCTATTCGTAAGTACGGCAAGCACGTGTTCTCCCACAATACGACGTTCTGCTGCGTCAAGCAGCCGCCTGGCGGTCAGAAGGGTGCCTACTACGCCATCCATCACATGCGGGCGATCGTACGGGACCATCATCAACTTCTTCTACCGAGTAAACTCAAAGATTGGGCCGCGAGCGTGTCGGCAATCCAGGACGCGGACCTCCGACAAGAATTCTTTCGCATCCAGTCGGAGTTTGCGGAAATCATCCATCAAGATGTCCTTCGTACCTCGGGGCAGTTCTACCTCAGAAATCAACCGTCCAACAGTGACATCGACACAATGCTACAAATGCAGGATGACAACGCCCGTTCTTTCATGACTCCCACGATAGACGGTGGCTTCATCCACGCTCCGGTCCCATGAGTCGAGTTGTCTAGTTCTGAAACATCGATTGGCTCATGTTGTAATTAAACTTTAATGAACTTGTAGTATGTCTCTTTGGTTTCGAGAGTCGTTCAACTTAGATGTAATCGATGCTATTAATGTCTTGCTTTTCTCTTCCGATCGTTCTGTTGCATACTTATATATTGCTTATGTATTGTCTGTGAATTGGTACTAACGTCTCGTTTGGCTAGTGCATAGCGATGCCGACGTATGTCGTGTACAAGGGTAAGGTTCCCGGAGTCTACGATGACTGGGAGGAGTGTCGGAGACAGGTTCACCGATTCAGCGGTAACAGTTACAAAGGGTACACCACTAGGGCCGAGGCCGAATCTAGATACGCCCGCTATCTAGCGGGAGAGGGGAGGGAGCGTTGGAGGAACCGGATGAAGACGAGTTTCATCGTGATGATGCTCATCGTGATGACCGCAGCTCTCTTCTATGTGATGGTAGTTTAGATGATCAATATCGACTTGTAATGTGAAGACAGACTCGCTACTCGCGGTCTCGAGACTTGTAATATAATGTTCTATCTTTGTTCGGTCTTTTCAATTCGGAGACTAATATGATGAATTGTATTCGGAGACTAATATGATGAATTGTATTCAAAGACTATACATTTGATGAATCTGTTGTTGATGTGTGATGTCTATATTTTGTCAAACTATACATTTTGTAACCTGTGCAAAAAACAGAAAATAAAAAAATAAAAAAAAACCTAATATTCATACTAATGGCGCATCACATGACAGTGCGCCATTAGTATGACAGTGCATACTAATGGCGCATCACTGGGCAGTGCGCCATTAGTATGCCGCGGTTACTAATGGCGCATCCAAAGGTGGTGCACCATTAGTATGCCAAAGCACCTGGGTATACATGGCCCCTGGGAGGCATACTAATGGCGCATCCTTGCATATACTAATGGCGCACCCGAGGTGCGCCATTAGTATACCAGATACTAATGGCGCACCAGGTGGTGCGCCATTAGTAAAAATTACTAATGGCGTGCTATCAATGGCGCACCACAGATGCGCCATTAATAGCCATAATAGGTGTGCCATTAGTAGGGGTTTTTCTAGTAGTGAGGAGACTGCAAATTTTAATCGTGTTTGTCAATTTTAGGGATAAGTGCATAAATAGAGTTCACTAAATATGCAACTAGGTGAACAAAACCTAAATGACAAACAACCTTAGAGCTAACTATGCTAGGCAACAATCTAGTTAGCAAGCCAACAAGCATACAAATCAAAGTAATGTGCGGACAAGGATTAACCATAAGTGAGACAAGGACGTGAATTTTATCCCAAAGTTCACTCTGCCTTGCAGAACAACTAATCTTGGTTTAAAGAGGTGTTGGAGCCAAAGCTTATGTAATGCCATGGAAGGCTCACCGTATTCTCTTTCGAGTCAGCCCCAACGAATGAGACTCGAATCACTCGGGGTTGGTCTTGAAGGTGAGCACCACACCTTTAAAAATTTACCCGGAGCATGCCACAAGCAAGGAAGCTTCCCGAGGAACCTCTAACCGCCTAGGAGCCCAGTCTCCAAGAGTAACAAGTTAATGGTAGACAAATATTGTGGGGAAGATGATTTTAGTTTGGTTAAAGTGTAGGTCGGGTCTTTCTCTCCCAGTCCCCAAAGTTTTAGCAAGTTAGGGTGGAGGGATTGAGAGTATTGAGAAAAAATGAGGTGTAGCAATGGTGGAGCTCAACCAGACATTAGGGTTAGGGGATGGAGGTGGAAGAAGGCCCCTCAAACAGTGTTCTTGGTCAGGTGGGCTTTTCTACCCGTTGGACCTCATACGCACGGGGTACTCGGAGGCTAAAACACCACCCCGTGCGCATGGGGTGTCCAGAGAGTTTCATGGCACCCCATGTGCATGGGGGTAAACTGACCCTGTGTGCACGGGGTGTCCAGAAAGTTTCTGACCAACCCATCCACACGGGTGTCAAAAGACCCCATGCACATAGGGTGTCTACAAATTCTCTGTTAATACTCAATGCAGACCTCGGCAAAGCACACTTCATAGGATAAGGGATGGTAGGTCTAGGAACGCTGGTGTATATGTTTTGAAGTATTCCCACATGACACGCATCCACGATCACCCCTCTTAATAGTGCGGTTTTTCCTATGACTCAAATCGAACCAAAATGAAAACCTTCAAGTCATCGGTAAAACCACGCTTTGATCTTTTTGAATTGGGGGGTCACACAACTCCAACATGATCTTTAGGGAACCAATATCTTGAGATAAACTTTAGCAACTGATATTAGTTCCACTAACCACATTGTCATCTCACAAAATATAATTAAGTGCCACTTGCACTTTCAACCTCAAATGGAGAAATCCACAGAGTTGAATGCTAATTGTTATTATACCAAAACTCACAAAGGCTTAACCATTTGTTCCACTTACAAGGGTGAGCACTAATGAAACATCTCAAAAAACACTCAATTTGCTGGTTGACTCGCTTAGTCTGACCATCAGTTTTAGGATGGTGAGAAGTGCCCATATTAAGAGTAGATCCGGTTCTCTTAACCAACAACTACCAGAAAGTACTAGTCAAAATGGCATCTCTATCTGATATAATCAACCTTGGCATTCCATGTAATTTGTATACATTATCAAAAATACTTCAGACACCTTTGAGCATTGAATGGGTGTCTAAATAGCATAAAGTGGCAGTATTTAGAGAATTTTTCAATAAAAACTAGTATGGAATCACTGTGGCTAGAATGAGGAGGAGCAGTTATGAATTCCACTGAAATAGTCTCCCATGATTTCTTAGCTAGGGGTAGGTAGGGGAGATAACAAACCTGGATAAGGAATGCCCTCAGTTTTAGCTCTCTGACACACAACACAAGACTGCACCAGTTCCATCATAAATTGCTTCATGCCAGCCCACCTAAAGAGAGATTGAATTCTTTTCTATGTGGTAGGAAACCTAGAGTGTCCTCCAAAGGGCTACTATGGGAAGCTGTAATTTTTTGGCTTCAATATTACCGCCAATCCAAATAGCATTTTTATATCTAATTAGCCCATTTCTTAACTGAAAATTCAGTTTAGAATTTGGGTCCACTGTGAACTGTTGCAACAACTCAGTGGATTTGTCATCCAACTTATAGTTGTCAGAAATTTCAACAAGCCAGGTGGGATGTGAGATGGACAACACTTTAGAATGATCATGAGGTCTTGTAGGCAAGGTATCATCAATTGTATTATAAGATCCCTTCTAATAGACAATCTCATAATTAAAACCCAACTATTTAGTGAGTGCTTTCTATTTCCAAGGAGTGTGGAGCATTTGATCTTGAAAATGAGCCAAACTCTTCTGGTCAATTTTGATGACAAAATTATGAACCTGTAAGTAAGCTCTCCACTGCTCCATTGCGAGTAAAATAGCCATATACTCCTTTTCATATACTGACAAAGCCCTGCTCCTAGGTCCCAAAGCTTTACTAACATAAGCAAGTGGTTGGCCTTGTTGCATAAGGACAACTCCAATTCATGTGTCACATGCATCTGTTTCAATAGTGAAAGGAAGATCAAAGTGAAGGAAATATGCCCTAGAGGTAATAATAAAGTTGTTATTTATATTTCCTTATATCATGATAAATGTTTATTATTCATGCTAGAATTGTACTAACCGGAAACTTAGTGCATGTGTGAATACATAGACAAACAGAGTGTCACTAGTATGCCTCTACTTGACTAGCTCGTTGAATAAAAGATGGTTAAGTTTTCTAACCATAGACATGAGTTGTCATTTTATTAACGGGATCACATCATTAGAGAATGATGTGATTGACTTGACCCATTCCGTTAGCTTAGCACTTGATCGTTTAGTTTGTTGCTATTGCTTTCTTCATGACTTATACATGTTCCTATGACTATGAGATTATGCAACTCCCGAATACCGGAGGAACACTTTGTGTGCTATCAAACGTCACAGCATAACTGGGTGGTTGTAAAGATGCTCTACAGGTTTCTCCGATGGTGTTTGTTGAGTTGGCATAGATCGAGATTAGGATTTGTCACTCCGATTGTCGGAGAGGTATCTCTGGGCCCTCTCGGTAATGCACATCACTATAAGCCTTGGAAGCAATGTGACTAATGAGTTAGTTGCGGGATGATGCATTACGGAACGAGTAAAGAGACTTGCCGGTAACGAGATTGAACTAGGTATTGAGATACCGATGATCGAATCTCGGGCAAGTAACATACCGATGACAAAGGGAACAACATATGTTGTTATGCAGTTTGACCGATAAAAGATCTCCATAGAATATGTAGGAACCAATATGAGCATCCAGGTTCCGCTATTGGTTATTGACCGAAGACGAGTCTCGGTCGTGTCTACATAATTCTCGAACCCGTAGGGTCCGCACGCTTAACGTTCTGTGACGATCGGTATTATGAGTTTATGTGTTTTGATGTACCGAAGGTTGTTCGGAGTCCCAGATGAGATCATGGACATGACGAGGAGTCTCGAAATGGTCGAGACATAAAGATCGATATATTGGAATGCTATGTTTGGACATTGGAAGTGTTCTGGGTGAGTTCGGGCATTTACCGGAGTACCGGGGGGTTACCGGAACCCCCCGGGGTGTACATGGGCCTTAATGAGCCTTACTGCGAGAGAGGAGGAGGCAGCCAAGGTGGGGGCGCCCCCCCCCCCCAAGCCCAATCTAAATTGGGAAGGGGGCCGCCCCCCCTTCCTTCTCCCTCTCTCCTCCTTCCTTCCTCTCCTACTCCAACTAGGGAAAAGGGGGAATCCTACTCCCGGTGGGAGTAGGACTTCCCCTAGGGCGTGCCATTGAGAGGGCCGACCCTCCCCTCCTCCACTCCTTTATATACGGGGGAGTGGGCACCCCATAGACACACAAGTTAATTGTTTAGCCGTGCGCGGCGCCCCCCTCCATAGATTTCCACCTCGGTCATATTGTTGTAGTGCTTAGGCGAAGCCCTGCGTCAGTAACTTCATCATCACGCTTTCGTGCTGACGAAGATCTCCATCGACACTTAGCTGGATCTAGAGTTCGTGGGACGTCACCGAGCTGAACGTGTGCAGATCGCGGAGGTGTCGTACTTTCGGTACTAGGATCGGTCGGATCGTGAAGACGTACGACTACATCAACCGTGTTTTCATAACACTTCCGCATTCGGTCTACGAGGGTACGTGGACAACACTCTCCCCTCTCGTTGCTATGCATCACCTAGATAGATCTTGCGTGTGCGTAGGAATTTTTTTGAAATTACTGTTTTCCTCAACAGTGGCATCCGAGCCAGGTCTATGCGTAGATGTTATATGCACGAGTAGAACACAAAGAGTTGTGGGCGATAATAGTCATACTGCTTACCAGCATGTCATACTTTTATTCGGCGGTATTGTTGGATGAAGCGGCCCGGACCGACATTCGCGTACGCTTATGCGAGACTGGTTCTACCGACGTGCTTTGCACATAGGTGGCTGGCGGGTGTCAGTTTCTCCAACTTTAGTTGAATCGAGTGTGGCTACGCCCGGTCCTCTTTGAAGGTTAGAACAGCACACTTGACGAAAAATCATTGTGGTTTTGATGTGTTGGTAAGAACGGTTCCTGCTCAGCCCGTAGCATCCACGTAAAACTTGCAACAATAAAGTAGAGGACGTGCAACTTGTTTTTGCAGGGAATGTTGTGATGTGATATGGTCAAGACATGATGCTAAATTTTATTGTATGAGATGATCATGTTTTGTAACAGATTTATCGGCAACTGACAGGAGCCATATGTTTGTCGCTTTATTCTATGCAATGCAATCGCCCTGTAATTGTTTTTACTTTATCACTAAACGGTAGCGATAGTCGTAGAAGCAATAGTTGGCGAGACAAGAACGATGCTACGATGGAGATCAAGGTGTCGCGCCGGTGACGATGGTGGTCATGACAGTGCTTTGGAGATGGAGATCAAAGGCACAAGATGATGATGGCCATATCATATCACTTATATTGATTGCATGTGATGTTTATCCTTTATGCATCTTATTTTGCTTAGTTCGGCGGTAGCATTATAAGATGATCTCTCACTAAATTTCAAGGTACAAGTGTTCTCCCTGAGTATGCACCGTTGCGAAAGTTCGTCGTGCCGAGACACCACGTGATGATTGGGTGTGATAAGCTCTACGTTCACATACAACGGGTGCAAGCCAGTTTTGCACACAGAATACTCGGGTTAAACTTGACGAGCCTAGCATATGCAGATATGGCCTCGGAACAGTGAGACCGAAAGGTCGAGCGTGAATCATATAGTAGATATGATCAACATAGTGATGTTCACCATTGAAAACTACTCCATCTCACGTGATGATCCGACATGGTTTAGTTGATTTGGATCACGTGATCACTTAGATGATTAGAGGGATGTCTATCTAAGTGGGAGTTCTTAAGTAGTATGATTAATTGAACTTTCATTTATCATGAACTTAGTACCTGATAGTGTTTTGCATGTCTATGTTGTTGTGGATCAATGGCCCGTGTTACTGTTCCTCTGAATTTTAATGCGTCCCTAGAGAAAGATAAGTTGAAAGATGATGGTAGCAACTACACGGACTGGGTCCGTAACTTGAGGATTATCCTCATTGCTGCACAGAAGAATAACGTCTTGGAAGCACCGCTAGGTGCAAGACCCGCTGCAGGAGCAACGCCGGACGTTGTGAACGCCTGGCAGAGCAAAGCTGATGACTACTCGATAGTTCAGTGTGTCATGCTTTACGGCTTAGAACCGGGACTTCAACGACGTTTTGAACGTCATGGAGCATATGAGATGTTCCAGGAGTTGAAGTTAATATTTCAAGCAAATGCTCGGATTGAGAGATATGAAGTCTCCAATAAGTTCTATAGCTGCAAAATGGAGGAGAATAGTTCTGTCAGTGAGCATATACTCAAAATGTCTGGGTATCATAATCACTTGACTCAGCTGGGAGTTAATCTTCCGGTTGATAGTGTCATTGACAGAGTACTTCAATCACTACAACCAAGCTACAAAAGCTTCATGATGAACTATAACATGCAAGGGATGGATAAGACGATTCTCGAGCTCTTCGCAATGCTAAAGGCTGCGGAGGTAGAAATCAAGAAGGAGCATCAAGTGTTCATGGTCAACAAGACCACTAGTTTCAAGAAAAAGGGTAAAGGGAGAACTTCAAGAAGAACGGCAAGCAAGTTGCTGCTCAAGTGAAGAAGCCCAAGCTCATATTGTCTTTTTGGTGGCAACCCTTCAGGTGGTATAAACACTTCTTGGTATTTGTCTAAAATTTGTTGTAGTGGCATTGCAATAGGTAGATGGATGTTCAAATTCAGACAGGGTTGCTAAAGAAATACAAGTGAGAGCACAATCCTTAGGCAACAATTCTTGCAGTGTGACCTTTTTCCTTTGCAACTTAGAGCAATCCACTTTTCCTCCCAATCAAATTCCATAGGGTTGTGGTTGGCCGGCCAATCAATCCTAGAATGACATCATAAGATCCCAACTGTAATAAACAAAAGTCAGTGTCACAAGAGTGTCCAGAACAAGTCTATTGACACTTCTAAATGCTAGCAGCGCACATTAAATGAGAACCACCTACAGTTGAGGGAGTCCCGGATTAAGGGGTCCTCGGGCGTCCGGCCTGTTAGCCATGGGCCGGACTGATGGGATGTGAAGATACGAAGACCGAAGACTGCACCCGTATCTGGATGGGACTCTCCTTGGCGTGGAAGGCATGCTTGGCAACCGAATATGTAGATTCTTTTCCTTTGTAACCGACCTTGTGTAACCCTGGATCTCCCCGGTGTCTATATAAACCGGAGGACTTAGTCCGGAAAGGGAGATACTCATTACCTTAGTCATACAGGCTAGACTTTTAGGGTTTAGCCACTACGATCTCGTGGTAGGTCAACTCTTGTAATACTCATATTCATCAAGATCAATCAAGAAGGAAGTAGGTTATTACCTCCATAGAGAGGGCCCGAACCTGGGTAAACATCGTGTCCCCTGTCTCCTATTACCATCGACCTTAGACGCACAGTTCGGGACCCCCACCCGAGATCCGCCGGTTTTGAGACCGACATCGGTGCTTTCATTGAGAGTTCCACTGTGCCGTCGACGAAGAGGTTTGATGGCCCCTTCAATCATCGATAGTGACGCTGTCCAAAGAGAAACCTTCCTCCCCAGACAGATCTTCATATTCGGTGGCTTTGCACTGTGGGCCAACTCGCTTGGACACCTGGAGCAGATCTATAGCTACGCCCCTGGCCATCAGGTTAGATTTGGGAGCTTGAATACATTGCGGACATTGGAGATTTGATCTTCTCTGGATTTGAGACCGCGGCAACCGCTCCTGGTCACCTTGACAAGCATGACCTAAATCTGTCGTCAGAACGCATCCAGGAGATAGCTCCTGCGACCACTCCGGCCTTAGATCCAGAGCACACCGCGGCATCCAAGGATGGGAGGCTCGACCTCGCCACGGAGGCCACAGATTCCCTAGCGTTGGAGCCGCACATGGACTTAACCTCACGCAATACTCGTGTCACCGGAACTCCGGACTCTTCTCCGGGTATAAGTTCCGAACCATGTGAGTCCGCGGATACCGAACTTGATCGTATCGATCTTCGAGTTCAGCGCCACAGACATCTTCCAGCACTCGCCCTTGGGCGATGTGCTGAACTCATTAAAGAACTTGTCCTTGGCGGGGGACTCATAGCCAAACTATGTACGGTTCGAACTAGGGGCTGATGATGGGGAATTTTGCTTCCCACCCGCCACCCACTCCATAGCCACTGTCAAGGACTTAACCGACATGCTTGATTACGGCTCCGAAAACATCGTCAGGACAGACGACGATGCCGACGAGGAGCAGGGCCAAAGCCCGCCATTCATTGGGCGATGGACGGCCACTTCTTCCTACAACGTATACATGGTGGATACGCCTAAAGAAACTAACAATGATGACAAAGAGGATCCAGTTGAAGACAAACCTCCGGAGACAAAGCCCAGTCGCCGGCGTCAACGACGCTGCTCTAAGTCACATCGTACGAAAGACAACAACACCAGCACCGGAGAAAACAATACTCCGGACAATGCCGAAGACAATGAAGACCATGTTGGAGCAACCTCCGAACAGGACGAATAGGCCATACACAAAGACTCGGAGGATAGTAAGTACCTTCCGCTCTCCGAGGAAGAGGAAAGCCTCGGCAACGAGGATTTTATCGTGCCCGAGGAACCTCTCGAGCAAGAGCGCTTCAAACATCGGCTAATAGCAACTGCAAGAAGCTTGAAAAAGAAGCAGCTTCTGCTCCAAGCGGACCAAGATCTGCTCAATGATAGATGGACCGAAGTCCTGGCCGCCGAAGAATACGACCTTGGTGGCCCAGCCAAAAGCTACCCGAAGCGTAGTTTGCTACCTCAGTTCGATGATGAGGCGCTGGAGTCCGTACCATCATCGCACAATACGGCAGGCCGACCACAACTTGGTCCGGATAAAGCGGCAACTCAAGCCGAACACCAGACCGCCCCACCTCGCTATAAAGGCAAGAATAAAGCGGCTCGGGGTTGTTCATACAACCTTCGACAGGACTCGGACAGTAGAGTAGGACACGCAAGATCGGTCTACGGATCGCGAGGACGTGCCGCAACACACGACGATGGCTACCTATTCAGACGTAACAAACTTAGCCACGCCCGAGCAGAAAACCGCAAATCGACTCCATCGGAGGTACGCCGCAGTGTGGCCCCACATAGAGGCACCGCACACCCTCTTTGCTTCACAGACGAAGTAATGGAGCATAAATTCCCAGACGGGTTCAAACCCATGAATATTGAATCATACGACGGAACAACGAATCCTGCGGTATGGACCGACGACTTCCTCCTCCATATCCACATGGCCCGCGGAGATGACCTTCATGCCATCAAATACCTACCACTAAAACTCAAAGTACCAGCTCGGTACTAGTTAAACAGTCTGCCAGAAAATTCTATCAGTAGGTGGGAAGATTTGGAAGACGCCTTCCGCGACAACTTCCAAGGAACATATGTCCGGCCACCGGACGCCGATGACTTAAGTCACATTTTCCAATAGCCCGAAGAGTCGGCCAGGAATCTCTGGACCAGGTTCTTAGTTAAAAAGAACCAAATCATAGACTGTCCGGACGTGGAAGCCCTTGTGGCCTTCAAACACAGCGTCCGGGATGAATGGCTGGCACGCCACCTCGGTCAAGAAGGACCTAAATCCATGACAGCCCTGACCGCTCTAATGACCCGCTTTTGTGCGGGAGAAGACAGTTGGCTCGCTCGTAGAAGCAACAGCGCCGGCGACTCGGGCACCTCCGAAATCCGAGATGGCAATGGCAAGCCACAACGAAGCAAACACAACAGTCGCAATGATAATGAAGGATCACGCGATACAGAGGTCAACGCCGGATTTAGCAATCCCAAATCCGGTCAACGGAAAAAGCCATTCAAGGCGAACAGGGACGGACCATCCAACCTAGATAGGATATTGGACCGACCCTGCCAGATTCACGGCCACCCCAATAAACCAGCTAATCATACCAACAGAAATTGTTGGGTCTTCAAGCAGGCCGGCAAGCTCAACACCGAACACAAGGGAAGGAGGCCGCCAGGCGATAGGGACGATGGAGAGGTTCACCAACCAAACACCAGGGGTCAGAAGCAATTTCCCCCCAAGGATCGATCAACCCTGGAGCGGAAGTAGCAGTTTGGCTTCCGCCGCCCACCTCATATACACGCAAAAATTTTACCGTGCATACATCACTACACACTCAAGATACCATGGGCATTGGCGGAAGCACAATACGGACAAGCTTGCAAGCATTCCAGTAACATTTTTTATCTACTTTCTTTTTACTTATTTCTTCATTATCTCTTAAATAGGTGACGCATTATACGTCTCCAACGTATCTATAATTTATGAAGTATTCATGCTATTATATTATCCATCTTGGATGTTTAATGGGCTTTACTATGCACTTTTATATTATTTTTGGGACAAACTTATTAACCCAGATCCCAGTGCCAGTTTCTGTTTTTCTCCTTGTTTCAGTGTTTCACAGAAAAGGAATATCAAACGGAGTCCAAACAGAATGAAACCTTTGGGAGAGTTATTTTTGGAACGGAAGCAATCCAGAAGACTTGGGATATACGTAAGGGAAGCAACGAGGAAGGCATGAGGCAGGGGCGCGCCCACCCTCGTGGGCCCCTCGTGGCTCCCTTGACCAACTTCTTTCGCCTATATATATATACATACATACATACATACATACATACATATATATATATATATATATATATATATCCATATACCCTAAAACCATCGGGGAACGGAATAGATCGGGAGTTTCGCCGCCGCAAGCCTCTGTAGCCACCAAAAACAAATCGGGACCCTGTTCCGGCACCCTGCCGGAGGGGGGAACCCTCACCGGTGGCCATCTTCATCATCCCAGTGCTCTCCATGACGAGGAGGGAGTAGTTCACCCTCGGGGCTGAGGGTATGTACCTGTAGCTATGTGTTTGATCTCTCTCTCTCGTGTTCTTGAGGTGATACGATCTTGATGTATCGCGAGCTTTGCTATTGTAGTTGGATCTTATGATGTTTCTCCCCCTCTACTCTCTTGTAATGGATTGAGTTTACCCTTTGAAGTTATCTTATCGGACTGAGTCTTTAAGGATTTGAGAACACTTGATGTATGTCTTGCCGTGCTTATCTGTGGTGACAATGGGATATCACGTGATCCACTTGATGTATGTTTTGGTGATCAACTTGTGGGTTCCGCCCATGAACCTATGCATAGGGGTTGGCACACGTTTTCGTCTTGACTCTCCGATAGAAACTTTGGGGCACTCTTTGAAGTACTTTGTGTTGGTTGAATAGATTAATCTGAGATTGTGTGATGCATATCGTATAATCATACCCACAGATACTTGAGGTGACATCGGAGTATCTAGGTGACATTAGGGTTTTGGTTGATTTGTGTTATTCTAGTGCGAACTCCATGATAGATCGAACGGAAAGAATAGCTTCGTGTTATTTTACTATGGACTCTTGAATAGATCAATCCGAAAGGATAACTTTGAGGTGGTTTCGTACCCTACCATAATCTCTTCGTTTGTTCTCCGCTATTAGTGACTTTGGAGTGACTCTTTGTTGCATGTTGAGGGATAGTTATATGATCCAATTATGTTATTATTGTTGAGAGAACTTGCACTAGTGAAAGTATGAACCCTAGGTCTTGTTTCCTAGCATTGCAATACCGTTTACGCTCACTTTTATCATTAGTTACCTTGCTGTTTTTATATTTTCATATTACAAAAACCTATATCTATCATCCGTATTACACTTGTATCACCATCTCTTCGCCGAACTAGTGCACCTATACAATTTACCATTGTATTGGATGTGTTGGGGACACAAGAGACTCTTTGTTATTTGGTTGCAGGGTTGCTTGAGAGAGACCATCTTCATCCTACGCCCCCCAAGGATTGATAAACATTAGGTCATCCACTTGAGGGAAATTTGCTACTGTCCTACAAACCTCTGCACTTGGAGGCCCAACAACGTATACAAGAAGAAGGTTGTGTAGTAGAAATCAATGCAAAGGACAAGCATCTAAACCGACTCCATCGGAGTTCGGATCCGTACACTCACCTAAGGGGCTACCTCCGTCAAGGATTCCCCTCGCCGAGGACAGGCGGCGCAGACGTGCGACAGGAGGTCCAAAATAACTTTTTGTAGACCGCACTCTTTATTTCGAGCCTGTAATATGCCTTTTTCCTCCGCCTTTGACCACGGGCATGTCAAATAGCCAGGGTTGTGGTCTTTATATATATAAAGTAATCATTGGCATATTGCTCTGGTCCCAGTAAACATTATCTGAATTAATCATTTGTGTATTTTCGCCAATGAATAAGGCTCCTAAGGTTGTTTCACAGATATACCTCGGCATAACCTGCCAGGGGCTCGGTATGGGAACAAATGAGTTGCCAACAAAGTCTGAACAGCTTTACAGCGTACTTCAGTGTCGCGAGTTTGGCCTTATATGCATCAGCTTTCGAATCATGTCTTGGGTCAATGGTTGGGTTGCCCGGCTCCTGTGCTTGCTACCTTACGTTTCGCTCTATCGGCTAGGGTAGTAAAGGGACAACTACTGCGATTGTGCTTCCGGTTCATCTCGCCAAGCACCTTAGTAGAGAAAGCCGAAAACCGACTGTCATGATGCTGCGAGAGCTGGTCAACCACTCGATGACTTATCGGAATCTGTCGTGATTCCCTCCGTTTCACACGAAGGACCTATTTTTTAGGTCATATATGTAATGCACCATATTGGAATAAGTCGTATGCATGCCAGGGGCTATATCGTAGTCCACCCAAAAAGCTCCTATGGCTAAGTGAAAGTGTTAACGCCCTATAGTCTGATTGCCTGGTTCGCGGCATTATCACCTCCTTCATGGACCAAGACGTTGGATCAAGAGTGATTAAATGCTTTTCCGAACACCCCTGTACTTCCTACGAGGGGGCTGAAGCCGACGACTGGAAAACTTTCAGATTATATTAAAACGGCCGCACAGGAGGAACATGAGCTTTCGAGCAAAACATAAAAATAGATTAACTACAAAATTGTCTTTTACAATCCTCATACACCTCACTCGAACATTATGTCTTTCGAGCATTGACCCTCTATCAAGCGGGTGGCCTCCAGGACGTCTTCAAAATAATGCTCCGGTTCGTAACGGTCCTTGCCCTTGGGTGGACACTTCGCCGCAACATTGATGGCCTTCATCCTCCCCCAGAATGTCTTGACACGGGCAAAGGCCATCCGTGCACCCTCAATGCACGCAGACCGCTTCATAGCGTCGATACGTGGCACTGCATCAACGAGCCGCTGCACCAAGCCGAAGTAGCTATTCGGAACAAGCTCAGTTGGCCACAGTTGGATTATGACGTTCTTCATAGCAGTGCCGGATATCCTATGAAGCTCGGCCCATTGAGACATCTATTCATTCAGCAGCAGAGGGCGCGTCGATGCACCAAATTGTGACCAAAAAAGCTTCTCCGTTGCATATCCCTCTCGCGCTTGATAAAACTGCGCCGCATCGGAAGAACTCTTCGGCAAGTCTAAAAACTCATCCGGAGAACTCCACACTTGGTTAAGCCGAGCATAGTTCGGATCACCAAACTTAGCCTACATCAAAAAGGGCTTACCGGCCGCAATCTCCCCAGCTTGCCGGATCTCCTCACGAGCTGCTCTGGATTCAGACCGCGCTTCTCTCGCCTCTCATAAGGCCTTGTCAAGTTCATCCATTTTGGCTTCATTTTCCTTCTCAAGAAGTTCACAGCGGCTAGTAGCATTTTTTAATTCAAGCGCCATCGTGGATATCTTCTCCTCATCTTGGCACCGAGTAGCTTGTTCGGCTTTTAACTCAGTCGATGCCTTCTCAGCAGCCGCATTACTAAACCGGGCCTGCTCCTTGACCCGGGCCAGCTCCGCCCGAAGAATTTCAACGGCGGCAGCACCATCTGCAGTCATGCATATTCCAGTATATAACCTTCAGCGTCATTCTTATATAACAAAATTGTATGTGAAGGGACTGCCCCAAATACATACCTTGCGACTCGTCCAGGCGCATATTGATTAACGCAATGTCATCCCCTGCCACATCAAGCTTCTGTTGTAGCTCGGCAATATCCATAGTCTGGGAAGTAGCCAGGGGAAGCAGCGTGTGTTTTAGTTAATCAGATTAGTCCTTGAGTATTTCTTCTTGATCCTCTGTTCGCCTCCCATGTGGAGCCAACCCGAGTCTCAGGGGCTACTACCTATACACAGGTGCATCTTTGCAAATAAAATATAGTTGAAAACATTATATTACAAACCTCGAAGCCTCTTAGCAGGCTCATGATGGCTTCATTCAATCCGCTCTTCGCGGACAGAATCTTCTCAACCACCGTACCCATCAAGGTATGCTATTCCTCCGAGACAGATGTATTTCGCAGCATATCCCGCAATATATCCGGTGTCGCCGGGTCTCCGGAAGCCGCTCTGGGAGCACGACCATCCTTTGAAGGAACCCATTCACCCGTCTCCAGAATCATCGTTGGCTGAAAACCGGATAGTCCGTGGCCTTCGTTATTGGCCCCCGAATCCTGAACGATTGGAGGTCCACCTTCGGGTACTTCCTCCTTCATCCCCTACACCGCTTGTTGATCAAGAATAACCCTCTGAGATGACACTTCAGAGTCGTCCCCCTTATTGGGCGAGGAGGTCAGGGGAAGCGTCTCGCTTTCCATCATCTCTGGGAGGAGATCTGCCGAAGAAGAGGAGTGCCCAGAAGAACTCTGTGCTGGACTGTAAAAATATACAGGCACGTTACATATCTCTTCGGTAACAGGAAAGAAGCGGGACGCTATCAAAGTACCCCGGATTCACTTACGGTTTTGTTGAAGGCTTGTCCTCATGACGGAGTTGTTCACTGGCATCGCCTTCCAATCCCGAGCCGCTCGATTGTGGCATCTTGCCTCTCTTAGGAGGCCGCCCCTCCCAACCTTCAGAGGCAGTCCTTTTCCTCCTGAATGGAGAAGGGATACTAGCTTCTCTTTCTCCTTCGTCTTCGGGCAAGGAAATGTCGATTTCTCCGGACTCAGTATCTGATTTACCTCTAGAACGAAGGTCATCCCGGGTCTTCTCACTCTCCACCTTGCCCTCCCCTGCCGGTATCTGGTACGGTGCCGATGCCAGCATCCGTGTTAACACAGAGTCTGCTGAGTCTTCGGGAAGAGGGGCCGGACACCTAATCCGTTCCGCTTTCTTTATCCAGCCCTGGAAAGGATGGTTTGCTAAGTATCTTATCACATGATATGTGATTATGAGGTGTTCGGCGGATGAGTACTTACCGGGTGTCCGGATGGTTACAGTCTAGGCCAGTATCTTCGGTGGTGTCCGGCCATTGTATTCGTCTCCCGAAGAATAATTCCCACATTCCTTCGTGTGTAGTATCGAAGAAGTTCTGAAGAGTCCGCGGCCCTTCTGGGTTAAACTCCCACAGGCAGAGAGGCCGTCGCTGGCACGGCAGGGTCCGGCGGACTAACATTACCTGAATAGCGTTGGCGATATTGATATCCTTTTCAATGAGGCTTCAGATGCGACTTTGCAGAGTCCGCACCTCATCAACTGATCCCCAGTCTAACCCCTTATTAATCCATGATGCAAGCTAAATTGGAGGGCTGGATCGAAACGCAGGCGCAGCTGCCCACTTGGAACCACGAGGCTCGGCGATATAGAACCACTCCTGCTGCCATAAGTCGGAAGATTCTTCGAAGGATCCTTTTAGCCAAATCGCGCTGGTAAGCTTGCTCACTGAGGCACCACCGCACTCCGCCTGCTCCCCCTCTATCACTTGCGGTTTCACATTGAAGGTCTTAAGCCACAAGCCGAAGTGTGCAGGAGTTCGGAGGAAGGCTTCGCATGTGACGATAAACGCCGAGATGAGGAGAATAGAGTTCGGGGCGAGATCGTGAAAATCAAGTCCATAATAGAACATGAGCCCCGGACAAAGGGATTGAGGGCGAACCCTAACACTCGGAGGAAGTGGGAAACGAACACGACCCTCTCGCCGAATCTAGGGGTAGCGATAACCTTCCCTTCTGCGGGAAGCCAATGGAGGATTTCTGCGGTCAGATATCTTGCCGCCCGAAGCTTCGTGATATCCTCCTCTATGACGGAAGAAGCCACCCACCGGCCTTGACGTCTGGGTCCAAACATGACTGAGGCTCGTGGAGATTGAAACATGGGTGTTGGAACTCGAGGTAGTAAGGGTTAAGGAAGAAGCAAGCGTGGAGAAGAAAGACGGGTCTGTACCCCTTTATAAAGGCTGTGAATATCGAACGCCTCCTCCCGGGCCTTAAACCTTGCCTATTCCCAAGGAGTTGTACCCTAAGGACAGTTGGGTTACCCACGTCCGTGTTGATAAAATAATCCCTTAATAAGGGGACATGATCTCTGCTTGGATAAGACATGTCAATGACAACCACGTTTCGGAACGCGGGGCCGCAAGCGAAACAATGGTCCGAAATTATGACCGGGCAGGCGTGATGTCACGTTGTAAAAAGTTGTCAATGGATTGGACCCGTGGAATATTATGTTCTCTCTGCGGTTGTGTGTGGTGAGTGTTACAGGTCCGGATACAATCATCACGTCCGGAGACTATCTTGGAGTTCGGAAAGAAGGGAACCCGCCTTGCAATGCTGAAGACAAATCTGCGCACCGGACTCCTCGTCATTGAAGCCAGGTTCAGGGGCTACTGAGGAGTCCCGGATTAAGGGGTCCTCAGGCATCTGGCCTGTTAGCCAGGGGCCGGACTGATGGGCCGTGAAGATACGAAGACCGAAGACTGCACCCGTGTCCGGATGGGACTCTCCTTGGCGTGGAAGGCAAGCTTGGCGACCGAATATGTAGATTCTTTTCCTTTGTAACCAACCTTGTGTAACCCTAGATCTCCCAGGTGTCTATATAAACCGGAGGACTTAGTCCGGAAAGGGAGATACTCATTACCTTAGTCATACAGGCTAGACTTTTAGGGTTTAGCCATTACGATCTCGTGGTAGATCAACTCTTGTAATACTCATATTCATCAAGATCAATCAAGCAGGAAGTAGGGTATTACCTTCATAGAGAGGGCCCGAACCTGGGTAAACATCGTGTCCGCTGTCTCATGTTACCATCGACCTTAGACGCACAGTTCGGGACCCCCTACCCGAGATCCGCCGGTTTTGACGCCGACAGTAGTCACCTTCGTTGGTTGAATATCCTGAACATTTTGCAAGACACACGAAAGTTGTTGTCAATAAATGAATGGTACTCCTAGTTTCCACCAAGAATATGAAAGAGTTCCCTTGAATTTCCAAAACTAGTTGTAATCTTTGGGTTGAAAAATCTTTGCCTAAAGAAGCTACAGAAATGGACATTACCTGGAAAGAAACATGTTGATTGTGAGGACATTCAGAAAGGACAGGTGATGAACATTGCACCGATTGAATCATTTCTTCCACACCATGGAGTTGAGCCATGGAATTGAACTCCTGGCTTGCACGCATGATCCTTGAACCTTTCTCACCACAAGTAAAACAGAGGCCTTAGACTGCCTAAAATTTCTAAGAGCTTGCCAGTTATCTTCAGAACCATTAGGTCTAGAGTGTACTGAGGAAGCTTTACATCCCCAAGACTGAACACTATCTTGATGCACTTGGTATAGTTGTTGTTTTCCTATACCCAAGCCTCTATTGCAGGCAAGGTTTTTGCTTCAAGGTTGTTCCACTTGGCTGAAAATGACCCCCTGGTAATCCGGTACAGGGCATGTGTATTTTTTTGGGAAATTACCGTGTACCAATGTGTGGTGGTTGTAGGCTCTCGATCAAAATTTTCTTAACGTGTGTAGCGATTCTTTTGGTGGGGTTAGCGATTTTGGTGCGTGTGGGCGAGCGTGATCAATTGACCTGATTTCTTGGGTGGTTGCGTATCAGGTGGGCTACTCCTATTTCTCCCTTGCATGGTTGCATGGCCTTCGCACGGCCGGTTGCATGGGCCGGGATGAGTTGTTTTTTGTTGCTGCTGCCGCGTGAACGTTTGATTGCGTGTGCATGTCCTGTTGTCCCACGTGTGGTTTCCCTCGAAGTTTTTGAGGGTGTTTGTTTCCAGGGACTTATTGGTTTAGGGACTTAAAAAAATCCCTATAAGTCTCATCTAAACTAAACAGGAGGGACTTATAGGAACTTAAAGTGGGCATTTGGAACTTATGAAATAAGACTTTCAATGAGAGTCTTATCTTTCCCTACTAATAAAGAGCTTATTGCTTCTGGTCGTACGTCATCGGTGTTTTTGCAGAAAAGTCCCTCCGTTTCTAGAAATTTAACCCGCACTCCTTTTTTAAGTGGCTAATCTGAGATAACGTTTCGATTTTTCAAAAAGGCCCTGTATTTTGCTATATTCAACCCGCGGTCCATATTTCTATGTCTGGGGACCGGATCAATGTGGGCAGGCGGCGACTCGAGCGGCGTTGGGACGGCGGCGGCGACTGGAGCTTGCAGGGGCTGGATCCGTGCGTGGCAGGGACTGGGGAGGCGGATACGGAGGCGGAGGTCGCCGGAGCGCGGATTCCCGGGCGGATCCATGGCATGCGCGGTCCTGGGCAGAAAGGAGACGGGGATGTGAGGAAGAGAAGAAGGAAGAAAGGAGGGGCGGTGCTGCGACCTAGGCAGGAGCTCACCGGAGTCGGGCGGAAGCGGGAGACGGAGGGATCCGGCGTGGCAGCGCGAAGTCCTTGCAGGTGGAGGCGGGCCTCCATGGCTGGCAGGGAGATCTCCAAGGCCATGGCGGGTGTTGAGCAACGTAGGAGAGGTGCCCTCCGTGGGGATGGGGGAAGATTGTCTACAGCAAGAGCGGGCAATGGAGGTGGAAGTATGGAGAAGGATGGGACGATGTTCTTGCACTACTGCGACGGAGGGAAGGCGAATTGAGTGGTAGGTGGATGCTTTATGCTTTCTGAACTATGTGAGTACAATCTGATTCATTTAATCTGAGTTAATGTAGTTTCAGATACCAAAAGGATTGTACAGTCAGACTGAATAACATTACGACTGAATTACCTTGCATCAGGTAATCTTGTGTTATATTGGCATCAGGTAATCTTCTGGCATTATGACTGAATTACATTTGCTACTGGTTTTATCTGCTGCTCATATTGTGCAGCTTATCTTGTTCTTCTATACACAGTTCAGATTGATGTTCTGAAGATTGAAATGTGTGTGCAGTGTCTTGGGCAGCCGAGCTCTTCCTAGGAGTAGTCACTTCATGTCCATCTAGGGCATCCAATCATCCATCTTGCTGGTCCAGAATTTGTATAAGACTGAACTATGTAAGGTTCCATTGTCTTGCAATCGAGCCGAGGAGAGCCTCCCTTGTTTTCTAAAAGAAAAAGAATTAAGTATCATTTCCTCGTCTCAGGTAAGCAAGAGAATACCGGCGCACATATTCTAAGACTATCTCCAATATTGTTCGATTTGGAGCTCTTAGGTGCAAAATTCACCAAAATGAATCACAATGCAAATGGTCCAGTCCCTTTTTATTTTCATGGAGCTGTTGTACATTGATTTTTGCCTCAACTGCTCCATAACAATCGTATCGCTTGCTGGTGTAGCCATCTATCTCAGAGGAGCAGTTGGCAAACCAAATCCAAGGTGCAATCTTTTTCCGGTAACTAATATAGTGGCATATACCATATAGTATTGTCTTAAAAAACATGCATAATTGGTCATACCTATCATACCAATCTTAGAACATGTTTTGAATTCAGGTAAACTTAGGAACATGTATCTTGGTAGTTCGAACTTGAACTCTATTTGGTCCTAATAAGGCGTTATGGTTACATAGCTGGTTGACATATGCACAATCATTTTTTAAAGAAACAGAAATAAATAGATTCAACATTGAATTAGTAGAACATGATGGTGTGTCCTGTTCCATCCGTCACTGGCTCGTTAACATTGAAGGTGCCGTCTGCTGTGGTCATCAGAGGCGTAGCTGCCCGTACTCATCACAAGTTGTTGGCACTGGATTTATTATGTAAACTCAATGATTTTGCTTGCTAGATTTTCTTCAATTTTTGACCCACATGAGGAGTATTGCGAGGGCCTGGACAAACTTGATTAAATTAGTTTCTATTTTGGTATAGGTGGGACCATCACTTTGGGATGTTTTTCCAATCTGTCATGTGCAATTGTGCATGATG
This sequence comes from Triticum aestivum, assembly GCF_018294505.1. Lineage (NCBI taxonomy): Eukaryota > Viridiplantae > Streptophyta > Magnoliopsida > Poales > Poaceae > Triticum > Triticum aestivum. The sequence goes on along the minus strand of NC_057812.1, from coordinate 683,671,031 downwards.
ATCCTAATTGTATATGTTGGACATATTAGTGTTGAGTATATGTTGAACGCATGATTGTTAAACCACTATAATATGTATACCCCGTTGCAACGCACGGGCTCGAGGAGAAGAGGTAGGGAGAAGAAGGACGTGGGAAGAAGGAAGGGTGCGGCAGGGGCGCAGCGGTGCGAGAGCGCTGGTCTTGTGCGCATGGAGCACCTCTCCTTGGGCGGTTGCGCTGGTTGGTTCGACACACAAACGCCCACCTTGCCCACGTCCGACAACTCATCGCCGGCGCGGAAGACATGGACTCCTACCACAGGGAGCTCACATGCCCTGCAGCTGCTGGAACTGGCTGAAGGTCATCCCGCATCTTCGACTTCATCCTTTCCTGCGCCCTCCTCCATCCACGACCTCTGGTACACTACTTCTCCTCCCTCCCCTCTCCTTCCAATTCCACCACGTAATTTCTCCGTTCGCAGTCTCGGCAATCCTGAATTTGGCTTGCTTCCCCTTCCTAGCAAGTACTCCCTCGGTTCTTAAATATAAGTCTTTTTAGAGATTCTAATTTGAACTATAAAATGAGTGAATCTACACTCTAAAATATGTCTAAATACATCCGTATGTAGCCCCTATTGAAATCTCTAAAAGTCTTATATTTAGAAACGAAGGGAGTACCAACTAGGCCTTATGCTACTCCCAGCTCGAGCTCCACAAGCACGTTACTCCAGGTCTACTCCTTGAGGTATGGGACTTACACTACCTCTCTGCACCAGTCGATGGCCCTGGACCAGCTGTCCCAATGGCCTTGTCACCTCCCTCGATCCCTCATGTTTCCTTCCACGATGTAACAGATATAGCAATTTTTTGATTTGTTGAGAGATAAATGTGCCGCAATGTAAATAGGCTATGCTAGGAGTTCAGTTGCCCAGGGAACGAGAATCTGTCCATGATACTCTGACTGAACCTATTTTCAGCATCACCACTAATGTTTTCAGATGTCACCTTCTGAAGTTGCTTCATTGTTGACGAGTTAATGTCTTATGCAACCCCGCCATCTACAATTTGCCAGTCAGAAGGTGACCTGAAGCTTAAAATAGAGAAAATGACCATGAGCTCTGTCAAGTAAGAGATTTTCTATATCGAGATGCCTTAGGCTCATAGTCCCCTTTCTGTTGTCTACGTCCTTGCTCATTGGTTAATTCGGACCAACAGTTTGTCCAGCATGATCAATCTATGTTACTTTTCTGAGTTTAGATTGTTGCCCCTTAGAAAGTTTTGACTCAATGCATCAGAATGGTTTCTTTGTTGTTTTATGTGGATATGGATTCTGGTCATATTTTTACGCATTAAGGATTTTGAGTGCGAGCTATGTAGTCACTGAAACCTAATGTGTACAGTGTGTACATGTAGCTAATGTATTTGATTCTGAAATAAAACATGCTTTTCTTTGGATTGTGTTCTTCAGATTGCATACATGCATATACCATGTTTCTGTTTTGGTACCAGTAAAAAAGTGTTTATTTGGAGAACGATCGAGCAGTAATTCCCATCTGGAGGCAAAGAGCATCCTCCTTGCGCCGATGCGCTGGATGACTACATCATACCACTTCTCTTAACCTGCGACTGGCTCTCTGCTATGGGCATAAGGGTCTGATTACACAACATCAAGGTTTGACCAATGTACCCATTTGATATGAAATTAGATTATATAAGGGTTATCAAAATGTCAGAGATTCGAGCCCAACGATAAGAAGCATTTGGAGCTGTAAATGTGACACTTATTTCTTGAAATACGTACATCTTGTATTATGACTGGTTGTTCTTTTTGCAGGGCTTAGGACTAATTCTAATGATGTTAAGCTTGATATATAGGTATGGCAACAGAGGTTGCTGGATGTTAACTGGTAATCACAATGTATCAGTATTGATTATATGCTATTGTTTTTCTGGATTCAAAGTAGTACATTTTTGGGTAGAAAGACAATACGACCTTTTTCTCTGATGTAATCAATTTGCACTCAGTATGGTTGTGTTCCATCCGGCAGGCTGCCTGCACATGCAATAATTTGATTAAGGATGACACGAATTTGGGAAGCATGTTGCTATACTTGCGAATAAGCTAAACTGACAATGGCAATGGCGCATGAAACGTCATGATGCAGAGCAGGATGGGTATCAACCAGGACATGGTGAGGAATTAAAAACATACATAATCATTTTGTTATTTTTTCTCGGTGTATCCCGTTGCAATGCACGGGCAATTTTCCTAGTAGGGACTTATATAGTTCTAATATGGTCTTTTAGTCTATGTTAAGTCCCAGGAACCAAACAGGTAGGGACTTTTTAGGGACTTGAGACTTATAAGTTGGGACTAAAAAAGTCCTAGGACTTATGAACCAAACAGGACCTTTATCGGTGCCGCTTTAGTCGTTTGCTCGAGAAACGGCCTCGCTCCATGGTTTGCACGAAGGCTCGCGTGAATTCCTCCACCGCTGTTTTTGCCTACATAAAAGGTCTTCCTCCCTCTCGATCTAGGTCATCTATCATAGTAGTCTGGAGCAACCATAGTATAGGTCCCGGGACGGTGACTGCGGAGGCCGGAGGCCATGGTGGCGGGCTGCCTCGGCATGGTGTCGCAGCGCGAGCGGCGGAGAGCGCGGCCACGTTGTCGGCTCCTCAGCTCGACCTGGCAGTTGCAGCATCTTTCTTGCACGCACCCTGTGACCCACCTTCTATATCGCCTCGGGTAGGCTACCGCCGGCAGCGATGCGAGGAGGTCCTCTCGCCCTGCTTGAACTGTAGGACGGCGAGGTCGCAACGGCTGCAGTCTCTTGGTCCTGAGGGTGAAGAGGGGGCCGTTGACGATGTTGAACTGGTAGGTATAGAAGAAGTTGCTGGCCCAGGCGGCCGGGAGGACGAGCAGCATCCTCCAGTTGGTGAAGAGCTTGAGGATCTCCCACTCCTCGGTGGACACGGAGGAGTAGGTGACCTTGGTGGCGCGGGTGCCATTGTCGCGGACGATCTTGGCGGGCGGCAGGACGAGGAAGGTGAGCGCGTCGTACGGGAGCATGAAGGCGATGAAGGAGGCGTAGGTGGCATCGTTCACGCTGCCGGCGTCGGTGCGGTTGCCTCTGGTTCAAGGAGAAGGTTGACTCAAAAAGGCACCGGAAGTGAAGAGCGAGATGTATTTGTTTGATGCTGTTGCGAATTGAAGGGGGAGAAAGAGACGACGACGTTGCAAAGGAGGCAAGAGAAGGAGTGGCGACTCATGTTTGGATTGGTCGATGGTTGCGCGCACAGGCGGGCGCGACGATTGGGTTTCGGCTGTATGAGGCTACCGGCTACCCAGGGGCAGCTGCTGGGCACCGGCGGCTTCGGCTGGGTGTACAAGGGCGTGCTCCCACAATCCCGTGATTGCGGTGAAGTGGGTGTAGGGCGGCTCCCAGCAGTGTTGGATCTAATACATGGGTTCGGCTCCTCTGCAGTTGAGTAAAAACTGTACGGGTGCTGTAGCTGCCCATATCCACCATCTATTACAATCTGATGGCTCTCCTGTCTCCTTCCTTCTCCTCAGTCTTAGCAGCAATGGAACGGCGATGACGGCCACCGGAAGCACCCTGGTAAGGAAGTGGCAGTCCACACCGACAGTCTTGTCTGCACTGCTGTCGTCCGTAGGCCCTCGGTTCCATCTAGTTCCACGATCACGATGTTTACGAATCCCCGCTCCCAGAGGCGACGCCCACTTTTGCCTTCCCGGACACCTTGTCTATGAGACCTTCGCCGCTGCCGCCGCTGCCGTGCGCGCTATGCATGCCGACCGTCTGGAGAGCCTCTCAGTCACCAAGAACGCCGCGTGGTCGTCGTGTACAACAAGGTAAATCCTCCGCAGTGGTCGAGGGAGCGTGGCTGGGAACGAGTTGTGGCAAGGGGGTGGCGTGGACACCGCCGACCTGATCATGAACATGTGAGGCGCGCTCAAGGGCGAGTTCATTGACGCACCCGTACAGTTTTGCGGGAAGACCGTGCACTTCCGGCGTCCGTCGTCGTCATTGCTCCATTGCTGCAAAGAGCAAGAAGGAGCAAAGAGCGAGGAGGAGGAAGGAGACAGGAGACAGTTGTACAGTGCAGGAGAGCCATCAGATTACAATAGATGGTGGATATGGGCAGCTACATCACCCGTACAGTTTTTACTCAACTGCAGAGGAGCCGAACCCCTAATACATGTATGTGCGCAAAGCTAGCTGAGAGAAGCAGGCTAGCAAGCAGGTTGATTGATTCTTCTGTACATAGTTTAGTAGTAGGAGGCACAGTCTTTAGTAGGCGTGCGTACACGAACGCTTTGGCCGGCTATAGATTGTATCGATCGCCTCGGCTGAACAACTTGGCGATCAACAAAACAGGAAAAATACCATGCAAAAAAAAACAGGAAACAAATCGGAAGCCTTTTTCTCCCGTATAATCGGAAGGCTTTGTTCTCCCAACTTTAGTCCGAAAGTTGTTTTTTAGTTCGCAAGTTTTTTAGTAGTAGAAGTTCTATCGCGAGATTTTCCGTTGATCGAGTTCACCTGTAGGTGCGCCTGCACTGCTCGACATTCCTTTTGTGTGGTTGTAACATTCGATTTTTTAAGATTGTTGATTGGTGCATGCATGGCAGGGTGATGTGACTACGTCATGTATTGATTGTTTTGTTCGTAGTTGTCTAGTTACAGAGCACCAGATGCATCGATTGGTTCGTGTATATATCTTTTCCGACCTTGGACTGAATTGTTTAGGCGGTTGTAGATATTCTCTACTATTACGGTTGGTTGTTGCAAATATCCAGTTTCTCCTCATAGCACCGAAGGTTCATAGTTGTCACGGGACAAATTCTTCACTGCTACTAATATATAAATGTTTCACATCACATAGTGAAGGGCAATAATGCAAAACAGGTTGTGCTGGCAGCCAGAGCATCCGCAATGGCAACGATAATGTAGAACGATTTTCGCATCCACTAGGGCATCTACATCCAAGGGCATCTCACATGAAATTATGAAATTGTAAGAATCAAACCGAGCAAAATTAAAGAAAACAAGAGTTCATCCCAAACACATGAAACTATGTATGATGAAGAAAACAAATCACATCATGACGAAAACATACAATTAAACTACATGAACCCGACGAACTTCGAAAAAAAAACACAACAACTCAAAATAAATCCTCCTTATTTATGTAAATAAATGAGCGAGCCAACTTAACAACTAACTAATTAGCCAAAATCAGCACAACGCCCTTTATATCGTTGCATACAAAACTTCTATATAGTGTGTCTCTTTATGAAAGATTTCAACATCTTTACCAAATTAATGTTTATACATACATCACAACATAAATCATAAAGAGAACAAGCAACAATAATTATGAGATCATGCTAATACCATTGTATAAAAAAAATCTCACATAAAGTATGAACAGGCGTGGCGTGCCGCCGCGCGGGCTTCGCTAGTAATAACTAGAGTGAAAGGAGTTACTCCAGTGCCCAACTCTTCATGTAAGAGTGCCAATTCATAAGTTGCATCCAAATCCTCACTAGTAGAAAAGAGGGCAAAGGTTCAGGCCGGGTCAGCCCATTAGTCCCGGTTCAGTCCAGAACCGGGACCCATGGGGGCATTGGACCCGGTTCGTGAGTCCAGGGGGGCGGCCGGGCCACGTGGGCCATTGGTCCCGGTTCGTCTGGACCTTTTGGTCCCAGTTGGTGGGACGAACAGGGACCAATGGGCCTCGCTCCTGGCCCACCACCATTGGTCCCGGTTGGTGGCTTGAACCGGGACCAAAGGCTGCCCTTTAGTCCCGGTTCATGCCACCAACTGGGATCAATGAGGTGCCTATATATACCCCCTCGCTTAAGAGCAGAGCACACTGCTCTGTTTTTTCTGTTTGCCGAGGGGAGAGGGCTTGGTGGTGCTCTAGCTCACCTCCTATGCACACAAGGTGTTCGATGGAATGCCCGAGCCACACTACTTAAGCTTTCTCCTCTCCAAGCTCGACCTCCAAGCTCCATTTTCCTCAATATTTGTCTAGGTTTAGCGGTCCATCACGCCCCATCCCCGTCTTCACCGCCGTCGATCACCCGCGCCGATCTCATCGCCGGCACCATCGTGGTGAGCCTCTTGTTCTTATTTTCTTCCTGAAAGGAAAAATATTCTTACTTGTATGTTTAGATAGATACTTGTATTATTTTCTTACTTTTATAATTGCATCTTATATAGTGCGATGGTTTTGGTATCCGCCCCCGTCGGCCCTCGTCCTGTCTATGATTCGGATGTGGTATATATTATCTTTATAGATATTGGTTCATTTATTGTTTATGAAAATTATGCCGACCAACGTGACATAGATTTTATTTATCTAGGAGGTATGTGAACTGGAAATTCCAACCGACCCTATTGTCGAGAGGTTAAATTTAGTTGAAGAAGAAAACAATTTCTTGAAGGAAAAAATAAAAAAATTGAGGAGGAGAAGATGATATTGGAGTTGCATGTTGTGGATGTCGTCGATGATCACAAGATCAAGATGGATGCAATGCGCTTGAAGATTAGAAAGATTAGAAAATATGCCATTCGTACCAAGCTTGGTATCATTATGCCATTGGATCAATTGTTACCTTGGTTGCGATTATGATCGCATTTGTTTTCGCATTGAAATGTTTTACATAGTTTTAATGTATGATTTAATTAGATGCTCTAGAGAGCTATATGTTGTTAGATGAGAACTATGAATGTACTTTGGTTTTAATATGATGATGAACTTCTATTAATTTGGTCACTTAATTATCTATTCATGGTGTTCTGTAATGGTTTTTGACACACTTAATTATATATAATGCACGCAGATGAACCGGCAATGGATTTACGGTGACAGACACACCTCCGAGTACATTATGCATGAGTTTCTCGAAGCGGCTGAGGCAAACAAGCAGAATGGTTTTATGTGTTGTCCATGCACTAAATGTGGGAATACGATGTCTTACTCTAACCGGAAAATCCTTCACACCCACCTGCTTTACAAGGGTTTCATGCCACACTATAATTTTTGGACGAGGCACGGAGAAATAGGGGTTATGATGGAAGACGGCGAAGAAAAAGAGTACGATGACAACTATGTGCCCCCTGAATACGGTGATGCTGCAACGAGGGCAGCTGGTGAAGATCAAGAGGAACCAGTCGATGTGCCCAATGATGCTGCAACGGGTGAAGCTGCTGAAGATGAAGAGGAACCAGACGATGTGCCCGATGATGATGATCTCCGCCGGGTCATTGTCGATGCAAGGACGCAATGCAAAAGTCAAAAGGAGAAGCTGAAGTTCGATCGCATGTTAAAGGATCACAAAAAAGGGTTGTACCCCAATTGCGAAGGTGGCAACACAAAGCTCGGTACCGTACTGGAATTACTGCAGTGGAAGGCAGAGAATGTTGTGCCTGACAAAGGATTTGAAAAGCTACTGAAAATATTGAAGAAGAAGCTTCCAAAGGATAACGAATTGCCCGACAATACATACGCAGCAAAGAAGGTCGTATGCCCTCTAGGATTGGAGGTGCAGAAGATACATGCATGCCCTAATGACTGCATCCTCTACCGCGGTGCATACAAGGATCTGAATGCATGCCCGGTGTGCGGTGCATTGCGGTATAAGATCAGACGAGATGACCCTGGTGATGTTGACGGCGAGCCCCCCAGGAAGAGGGTTCCTGCGAAGGTGATGTGGTATGCTCCTATAATATCACGGTTGAAACGTCTGTTCAGAAACGGAGAGCATGCCAAGTTGATGCGATGGCACGGTGAGGACCATAAGAAAGACGGGAAGTTGAGAGCACCCGCTGACGGGTCGCAGTGGAGAAAAATCGAGAGAAAGTACTGGGATGAGTTTGCAAAGGACCCAAGGAATGTATGGTTTGCTTTAAGGGCGGATGGCATTAATCCTTTCGGGGAGCAGAGCAGCAATCACAGCACCTGGCCCGTGACTCTATGTATGTATAACCTTCCTCCTTGGATGTGCATGAAGCGGAAGTTTATTATGATGCCAGTTCTCATCCAAGGCCCTAAGCAACCCGGCAACGACATTGATGTGTACCTAAGGCCTTTAATTGAAGAACTTTTACAGCTGTGGAATGGAAACAGTGTACGTACGTGGGATGAGCATAGACAGGAGGAATTTAACCTAAAGGCGTTGTTGTTCGTGACCATCAACGATTGGCCCGCTCTCAGTAACCTTTCAGGACAGACAAACAAGGGATACCACGCATGCACGCACTGTTTAGATGACACTGAAAATATATACCTGGACAAATGCAGGAAGAATGTGTACCTGGGCCATCGTCGATTTCTTCCGACCAACCATCAATGTCGAAAGAAAGGAAAGCATTTCAAAGGCAAGGCAGCTCACCGGAAGAAGCCCGCCATGCGTACCGGTGATCACGTACTAGCTATGGTCAATGATTTACTCGTAATCTTTGGAAAGGGTCCCGGCGCACTAGCTGTTCCGAATGACACTGAGGGACGCGCACCCATGTGGAAGAAGAAATCTATATTTTGGGACCTACCCTACTGGAAAGACCTAGAGGTCCGCTCTTCAATCGACGTGATGCACGTGACGAAGAACCTTTGCGTGAGCCTGCTAGGCTTCTTGGGCGTGTATGGAAAGACAAAAGATACACCTGAGGCACGGGAGGACCTGCAACGTTTGCATGAAAAAGACGGCATGCCTCCGAAGCAGTACGAAGGTCCTGCCAGCTACGCTCTTACGAAAGAAGAGAAAGAAATCTTCTTTGAATGCCTCCTCAGTATGAAGGTCCCGACTGGCTTCTCGTCGAATATAAAGGGAATAATAAATATGCCAGAGAAAAAGTTCCAGAACCTAACCACGTGATTATGACACAACTGCTTCCGGTTGCATTGAGGGGGCTTCTACCAGAAAATGTCCGATTAGCCATTGTGAAGCTATGTGCATTCCTCAATGCAATCTCTCAGAAGGTGATCGATCCAGAAATCGTACCAAGGCGAGTGATGTGGCGCCATGTCTTGTCAGTTTCGAGCTGGTGTTCCCACCATCCTTCTTCAATATCATGACGCACGTCCTAGTTCATCTAGTCGACGATATTGTCATTCTGGGGCCCGTATTTCTACACAACATGTTCCCCTTTGAGAGGTTCATGGGAGTCCTAAAGAAATATGTCCATAACCGCGCTAGGCCAGAAGGAAGCATCTCTATGGGCCATCAAACAGAGGATGTCATCGGGTTTTGTGTTGACTTCATTCCTGGCCTTAAGAAGATAGGTCTCACTAAATCGCGGTATGAGGGGAGACTGGCTGGAAAAGGCACGCTTGGAAGGGACTCAATAATATGCAGGGAGGGATATTCTTGGTCTCAAGCACACTACATAGTTCTACAGAACTCTACCTTGGTGACCCCGTATGTCGATGAACACAAGAACTGTCTGCGCTCCAAACACCCGGAGCAGTGCGACGACTGGATTACATGTGAACATATCAGGACTTTCAGCAGTTGGTTGGAAACACATCTCAGAGGTGACAACACTGTTTGTGATGAGCTGTACTTGTTGTCCAGGGGACCATCTTTGACTGTATTGATTTACAAAGGATACGAGATAAATGGGAATACATTTTACACGATTGACCAAGATCAAAAGAGCACCAACCAAAACAGCGGTGTCCACTTTGATGCAACAACCGAGAGGGGAAAGGACACATATTATGGTTACATAGTGGACATATGGGAACTTGACTACGGACATGATTTTAAGGTCCCTTTGTTTAAGTGCAAATGGGTCAATCTGTCAGGAGGCGGGGTACAGGTAGACCCACAGTACGGAATGACAACAGTGGATCTGAAAAATCTTGGGTACACTGACGAACCGTTCGTCCTAGCCAATGATGTGGCATAGGTTATCTATGTGAAGGACATGTCTACCAGACCGAGAAAAAGAAAATATAAGGAAGTGAATACATCATACGATGAGCCAAAGCGCCACATAGTTCTTTCAGGAAAAAGGGACATCATGGGAGTGGAGGGCAAGACAGACATGTCTGAAGATTATGAAATGTTTCATGAAATTCCTCCCTTCAAAGTCAAGGCTGACCCAAGCATCCAGATAAACGATGAAGATTATACACGGTTACGGCGCAATAAGCAAATGACACAAGCGAAGAAAAAGTGAAGACTTTCTCCCGCAATTATTATGATGATACCATGCCAACTTTCTAACAGACGAGTATGATACCATTGTCCGTTTTGTACATGCACATGTTATGCCAACTTTTTCAGAGTTTATTTGAAATGCTTTAATGTCTTATGGTTTGGCCCTCGTAATACCATTAATCCTGGTTCGCTCCTTGTCAACTATGTTCTCACCAAGAACACTCTCAAGAGGGCAGCCACGTGGGCCATTGGTCCCGGTTCCACGCATGAACCGGGACCAATGCGCCTCGCCCCTGGCCCATGACCATTAGTCCCAGTTTGTGCCACAAACTGGGATAAAGGGTTCCTCCATGTTGCGCTCAGAGTTTAGTCCCACCTCGCCAAGCGAAGGGCGCTCACACCGGTTTATAAGCCCGTCCCTCTCTGCCTTGTTGAGCTCCTCTCAAAGTGAAAATAGATGCTCCTATACAGGGAATTTGACCTAAATTCATAGTGAATTTCTCTGAAATTCATAGAAATTTATTATGAATTTAGGTTGAATTTTCTCTATAGGCGCATCTATGTTCATTTTTTTAGTAAAGTTAATCACAAACTTGTGATTCACACAAATTTCAAAGAATTCAAATTTTAACTATTCAAATTTGAAAACTAATGGCACTAATAGAAAGTTTATAATTTTTCTAAAACTAATGGCACTAACAGAAAGTTTATAATTTTGCTGACCTAAAAGCAAAAAGAATTAAAAAATAAAGAAAAAACAAAAGAAAATAAATAATGCAGAAAACAAAACAAAAAAAAACTGGAAAAAAATTAAAAATAGCAACAATAAGTATTTTGTTGTAAGTAGAAACAAAATAAAATAAATAAAGCAACAAAGAAAACAAAAAAAACAAAAAAAAGTGTTTTCAAATTTGAAAACTAATGGCACTAACAGAAAGTTTATAATTTTTCTAAAACTAAACGAAAAAAGAATTAAAAAATAAAGCAAAAAACAAAAGAAAATAAATAATGCAGAAAACAAAACAAAAAAACTGGAAAAAAAATAAAAATAGCAACAATAAGTATTTTGTTGTAAGTAGAAACAAAATAAAATAAATAAAGTAACAAAGAAAATAAAAAAACCAAATAAGTGTTTTCAAATTTGAAAATAATGGTGCTAACAGAAAGTTTATAATTTTTCTAAAACTAAAAGCAAAAGGAATTAAAAAATAAAGCAAAAAACAAAAGAAAATAAATAATGCAGAAAACAAAAGAAAAAAACTGGAAAAAAAATAAAAATAGCAACAATAAGTATTTTTTTGTAAGTAGAAACAAAATAAAATAAATAAAGCAACAAAAAAACAAAAAAGTGCCACCTACTGGGCCCCCACGGTCTGAATACGACTAGAAACCCTACCATGGGCCAGGATTCAGGCCCGCAGGAGGCCTAGTAGGCCCACAGGTAGATAAGTGACTTTAGGCCCATAAGCCTGCATTTGAGAGGAGCTCGAAGTGGTCAGCGCAGCAGCGCTTATAAACCACTGTCGAGCCCTCTCGGCTAGCGAGGTGGGACTAAACATCCCACCGCACCGCGCCAGTTCCAGCACATGGCCTTTGGTCCCGGTTGGTGCCACCAACCAGGACTAAAGGGGCGCATTGGTACCCGTTCGTGGCACAAACCGGGACCAATGCCCCCCTTTAGTCCCGGTTGGTGCCACCAACCGGGACCAAAGGCCGCCGCTTCCCGCCCTTTGGGCTGCTGAAAAGAGACCTTTGGTCCCGGTTGGTGGCACCAACCGGGACTAAAGGGGGGCATTGGTCCCGGTTTGTGTCACGAACCGGGAGCAAAGCCTTTCCTATATTACCAAACACTTTGGAAATTTCCCCCCACCCGCCATTCTTCTCTCCAACGCCACTAGGCTGCTGCGCTGCTCCTCGACGCCGGCCCCTGCCCCGACGTCGTCGTCGCCTCCCCTATCCGCCCGAGGTCGCCATCGTCGCCTCCCCTAGCCGCCCGAGGTCGCCGTCGCCGCCCGCTCGCCGTTGCCCATGCCCTCGCCCGACGCCGTCGCCGCTCGCCACCCTGCCCCGATGCGCGTCGCGCGCACCGGCCCGCCCGTCGCCCTGCCCCGCCCATCGCCGTCGCCCCTGCCCCGCCCGTCGCCATCGCCCTGCCCCTCCGTTGGTCCGGCCGGCGCCCCTCCCCTGTTTTTTTTCATATATTATATGCTTGTGTATATTGTGTATATTGCTTCTTTGTGTATATTATGTATATAAGTCAGTATATGTATTGTGTATATTGCTTCTTTTCAGAATTTTTTTCATATATATGTTTGTATTTTGTATTTTGCTTTTTTTATAAAAATATATATATGTTTGTATGTTCTCTGTGTATATATATTCATATATGCAAAAGTTAGATTTAAATATTAAGAAAAGGATTATCTATATATGTTCTCTGATTTAGTATAGGTTAGTTTCATTTTTAGAAAAGTTTTATATATTTAGGAGAGGAAAAAGGAAAATAAGAAGAGGAAAAAGGAGAAGAAGAGGAGAGGAAGAAAAGGAAGAGGAGAAGAAGAGGAGAGGAAGAAAAGGAAGAGGAGAAGAAGAAAGGAATAGAGGAGAAGAAGAAAAAATAGAAAAAAATCTATTTTTTCTTCTTCTCGTCTATTCATTTCTTCTTCTCCTCTTTTTTTTTCTTCTTTTTTTTCTTCGATCTTCTCCTCTATTCCTTTCTTCTTCTCCTCTTTTTATTTCTTCTTCGTTTTCTTATGTCTTATCGGGTCTGTCGTCATCGATATACCCCTCCCGATAACTTTAACATGAGGGGGGGTCGATATACCCCCTCCCGATAACTTCAACATGAGGGGGGGTCAATATACCCCCTCCTGATAACTTCAACACGTGGGGGGGGTCGATATACCCCCTCCTCGATATATTATTTTCCCATGTACGTATGTCGTCGTTGTCGATATAAACCCCTCCCGATAACTTCAACATGTGGGGAGGGGGGTCGATATACCCCCTCCCCGATATATTATTTTCCCATGTACGTATGTCGTTGTTGTCGATATAAACCCCTCGCGATAACTTCAACACGTGGGGGGTCGATATACCCCCTCCCGATAACTTCAACACGTGAGGGGGTCGATATACCCCCTTCCCGATAATATTATTTTCCCATGTACGTATGTCGTCGTTGTCGATATACCCCCTCCCGATAGCTTCGACACATGGGGGTCGATATACCCCCTCCCCGATAACATTATTTTTCCGTGTATGTATGTTGTCGTTGTCGATATTACTCCCTCCTTGAAGCATTCTCGAGGCCACCCCAAACCCTTGAAGCGTTGTCGAGGCCACCCAAAACCCTAGAGAAGCAGCGTCGAGGCCACTAATTAATATGATTCCTTACTGTGATTAGCTAGCTAGTTCTACTTTGCCACTAATACATCCATCTGTCATGTTTGAATAATAATTGCCATGTTGTAAATATTTGTAGAAAATATGGACACCCCCCGAGACGAAGCACAAGAAGCGTTGTTGGGGGACATAATCACACAAGGAAGTGATGTCGTCTGCTTGTTGTTTCTCAACGAGACCGATGGTCTGGAAGGAGAGGGTGAAGAAGCAGCTGGCTATGATTATGATGGCTCCGGTGACCCAATGCCGGTGCAAGAAGGAGACCGTGAGGACGACTCCGGTGACCCTATGACGACGGTGCAAGAAGGAGACCGTGATGACGGCTCCGGTGACCGAACCGAGTCCGGCCATATATATACTACCATGTGGAAAATCCATCCTACCACCCGGTGGTAGTTACCCCACATATCTCATATACTACCATGTGGTACTATATATACTATTTTATTATTTTAAATATGTTCATATAATATATCTAAAATATTTCAAAGCAAGTTCCATGAAAAAATTGCATATGAGCCCATAGTTTTTGTTATATTTATGAAATACGTACATATTTGTACGTAAAAAAGAGCATACTCAAAAAATGGTACATACTACCTAAAAATTTGTATATATACTACCTAATCATTATTATATACTACATACTACACGTACATACTCTCGATTTCGACAGATACTACATACAACATACAAAACGCAAGTGGTGGTAACTACCACTGCTTGTAGGAAACATTTGTCCTATATATATATTAGTTAAGCCTGTGCTGACTAGCTAATTGATGTATTCATTGTTTTGGTATGTACACATATTAATTAACTCTCGTCTTTGTTCTTTTTTCTTTTTTCTAGCCCTCCGGATCGAGCACAACTTCGGTAAAGAGACGAGGCCCGAAGAAAAAGTTGAGCTCGGATGAAAGGTTTGAGATCATAGCAATCGCGCGCGACGGCTAACCGATTGAACCCATCCGGACAAAGGACGCATTTGTTGCTCAGTGCGGGGTTCTGGTTAGGGACAAGATCCCGATCAGCATCCAGCAATGGTTAAAGCCGGCTAAAGAAGACCCTGAGGTGTCTTACGTCAATGATATGTAGAAAAATGATCTTTGGACTGAGCTGAAGTCAAATTTCACCCTACTGCCAGAGGATGATCCGAAGAAGCCAGTTAAAGAGCAATTAATCAAGTTTTTTGCTCTTAAGAAGGTGGCAGACCTATTCAGGAGGTGGAAGAATGAGCTGAAAAGGTTTGTTGACAAAGAAGAGACACCAGCATTCAATGACAAATATGAGAAGATCAGAGATCACTGGCCCGCATTTGTGGCCCACAAGACATCGAAAAAGAGTAAGAAGATGTCGGCGACAAACAAGCAAAATGCTGCGAAGAAGAAGCTTCACCATCGCACGGGGTCAGGTGGCTACCTCAAAGCCCAGCCTAAGTGGGCCAAGGCTGAGAATGATCTGATTGAAAAAGGGATCGAACCAGAGACAATGAACTGGCCAGACCGTTGCCGTACTTGGTTCTTCGGGGCTGGTGGAACCTTGGCCCCTGTATCAGGGAAGTGCCTTTGGACGGACGAGCAAATGAAAATACCAATCAAGAGGCTTCAGCACTATATCACTGCAGCGCAGCAAGGGACGTTCGTTCTAGACAGAGAGAACGACGAGCTCACAATGGCCCTCGGGAATCCTGAGCACCCTGGACGGACACGAGGCACGCCAGGCTCCATTCCGTGGAAGGATGGGTTTCCGGACGCAAGCGGTTACAAATGCCAGGAGAGGAGGAAGAAAGTGCAGCAGACCCAACTGCAGGCGCTGCACGCAAGGTTACAAGCGATAGAGGAACGAGAAGCAAATCGCAGCAAACGAACTGCCGAAGCTTCCCCCGAAGCTACCCCGCCATCTCATCGGAGAAGCAGCGTGGCTTCCACCGAGCTGCTTCAGTCGGAGCATGTCTTGACGGCTCCTGCCAGCTATCCCGTGGATGCTATCACGGAGTCTCAAAATTGCCGCCTTATGACGCAATGGATGAATTTGAAGGTCAAGGCGGCTGTTGGCTCTGTTTATCCTACTGAACCCGGCGCAACTTTTCACTGCCGGCCGATTCCAGAAGGATATGCTAGGGTGATGGTGGATGAAATAACGGAGGGATTTTAGGACTGTGTTTGTTGCCAATATGGCTTTTATTTCATCAAGTCCGGCCGTGGCGGCCTCCGTCCACTCGAAGTGTTCGGTGCACCGAAGAAGGCGATAGAGGGGTAGTGCCTTTTCTCCCAAGCGGGAGATGAAGCGGCTTAAAGCCACCACGCATCCGGTTAATTTTTGTATTTGTTTGAGGTCCTTTGGGATATCCAATTGTGACAAAGCTTGGATCTTGGTTGGATTTGCTTCAATTCCTCTACCGGATACAATGAAGCCCAAGAGCTTTCCGGCTGGAACGTCGAAGATGCATTTTTCCTGGTTGAGCTTGATGTCATATTTTCGGAGGTTATCGAATGTAAGCCTCAAGTCGTCTATTAGAGATTCGACATGTCTTGATTTGACGACCACATCGTCCACATACGCCTCCACTATTTTGCCGATCTGATTTGCCAGACATGTCTGGATCATGCGCTGATATGTTGCGCCGGCGTTTTCTAGCCCGAAGGGCATTGTGTTGAAGCAGAATGGGCCGTATGGTGTGATGAATGTTGTTGCAGCTTGGTCTGATTCTGCCATCTTGATTTGATGGTAACCGGAGTGTGCGTCGAGGAAACGCAACAAATCGTGTCCTGCGGTGGCATCGATAATTTGGTCGATGCGGGGGAGGGGGAAGGGATCCTTTGGGCAAGCCTTGTTAAGGTCTTTAAAGTCGACACACAGGCGCCAGGATTTGTCCTTCTTTGGTACCATCACCAGGTTTGCTAGCCAGTCTGGATGTTTTATGTCTCTGATGAATCCGGCCTCCAATAGCTTGGCTAGCTCCTCTCCCATAGCCTGTCTCTTGGGTTCGGAAAAACGCCGAAGGGCTTGTTTGACAGGTTTAAATCCTTTTAGGATATTTAAGCTGTGTTCGGCCAGCCTGCGTGGGATCCCTAGCATGTCTGAAGGGTGCCAGGCGAAGATGTCCCAGTTCTCTCGTAGGAACTCTCGTAGTGCGGCGTCTGCATCAGGGTTCAGTCGTGCCCCAATTGAAGCTGTTTTATTGGGGTTCGTTGGATGGACCTAGAATTTGACTATTTCGTCGGCTGGCTTGAAGGATGTGGATTTGGATCTCTTATCGAGTATCACATCATCCTTGTTAACCGTGGAGCGCAGCGCAGTCAGTTCCTCGGCCACTAAGGCTTCAGATAGCGCCTCAAGGGATAATGCGGCCGTCTTGTTTTCGGCGCGGAGTGCTATGTCCGGATCACTAGCTAGAGTGATAATTCCATTCGGCCCGGGCATCTTAAGCTTCATGTACCCGTAATGGGGTATTGCTTGGAAGATTGTGAATGCTTCTCGCCCTAGTAAAGCGTTATATCCGCTCTTAAACGGGGCCACCTGAAACGTGACTTCTTCGGACCTGTAATTATCCGGCGTGCCGAACACCACATCTAGTGTGATTTTTCCTGTGCAGTGCGCTTCCCGACTGGGGATTATTCCTCTAAAGGTTGTGCTGCTTCGCTCGATGCGGTTCCAGTCTATTTCCATTTTTTGAAGGGTTTCCTCATATATGAGGTTCAGTCCGCTGCCTCCATCCATGAGCACCTTGGTGAGGCGAAAGCCGTCCACTATGGGACTGAGGACCAATGCGGCTGGTGCTCGGGCTGTTCGGAATCTAGGTTCATCACTTGCGTTGAAGGTAATAGCAGTGTCGCTCCATGGATTTATTGTTGCAACTTGATAGACTTCGGCGAGGCTACGGAGTGTTCTTTTTCACATATTGTTCGATGCGAAAGTCTCGAAGACTGTGAGAACGGTACTGGTGTCCTCGGGCTGGCTTTCTGCGGCCTCCAGAATTAAGAGGTCCTCGCCAATTTTGGCCACCTGCCGGAGTATCCAACATGCTCTAAGGCTGTGAGTTGGTGTGGCGTCCTCTGTACTGTGAATTCTACAGGGTCCATCAAGCCACCTTTCCAGTACGGTTCCATGCCCTGTAGAGGGTTTTGGTTTTTTGGTGTTTATCCCGGGTGTCCTATGATGATGCACCCTCTTAGTTCGGATGGGATTACTATTCAAGGCCGGATTATCCCAAAACTTTATTTCGGTTTTCCAGGCGCTTTCCATCGCACAATATTTTTGTACTATGGACGCCAAGTCAGCGAAGCGTGTAATATCACGACGACTTACGGCGTTAAGGATTCCCTCGTCCGTGCAATTACTGCAGAAAATTGAGATTGCGTCTCCCTCGCGGCAATCCTTTATCCTGTTCATAACCAGGAGGAATCTGGCCCAGTAATGATGTACTGTTTCCTCAGGCTTCTGCCTGATTTGGGAGAGATCACTTATGTTCGGGTGAGCGGGTGTCGTTGAATCTGAAACCTCACCCAATCCAAGATTCGGAGGCCGAAGAGTTTCCGAACTCTGAAGTTCGGATTCTTGGATGTTGTCCAACGAATCTAGCACGTTGCCTGATCCTAAGCTCAGGTCTTGAGTTGCATCCTCCTCTCCGCGGGTATCCGGCTTGGAGGAGTCGGGAATTCGGACGTAGCTAGTCCTTAAAATAGATGAAGGGTCGCCGCACTGCGCCTCTACCACGGCAACATGGTGGGTGACTTGGGGAGAGTTAATTTCTCTTAGATCGGGTTTAAGCCCAACCTGGTCGTAATCCGTAGCGACCCCCAGGGCGGCGATGCGATCCAAGAGCTCTTTTACGGAAGAGAGCTCCATTGGATCTACCTGCTCGACGAGCTCCGAGCTGACGTGTAGGTTGCTTTTGATGACCCGAGAGGTCACCGTCGGCGCAACAGCCGAACAGGCGGTCATGAGGAAACCACCTAGCCGGAGGGTTTGGCCGACAGCCAAGGCTCCCTTAGCAACGGCGCCATCTTTAAAGACGGGAGGAGGCATCCTTCCTGATTGTGACGGCACAGAGGAATTCTCAATGAAAGCACCAATGTCGGTGTCAAAACCGGCGGATCTCGGGTAGGGGGTCCCGAACTGTGTGTTAAGGCCGGATGGTAACAGGAGACAAGGGACAAGATGTTTTTTACCCAGGTTCGGGCCCTCTCGATGGAGGTAATACCCTACTCCTGCTTGATTAATATTGATGATATGGGTAGTACAAGAGTAGATCTACCACGAGATCAAGGAGGCTAAACCCTAGAAGTTAGCCTATGGTATGATTGTTGTGTATGGAGTTGATTGCCTGCGGACTACAACCCTCCGGTATATATAGACACCGGATAGGGTTAGGGTTACATAAAGTCGGTTACAATGGTAGGAGATCTTGAATATCCGCATCGCCAAGCTTGCCTTCCACGCCAAGGAAAGTCCCATCCGGACACGGGACGAAGTCTTCAATCTTGTATCTTCATAGTCTAGGAGTCCGGCTGAAGGTATAGTCCGACTACCCGAACACCCCCTAATCCAGGACTCCCTCAACCACCCTACCGGTGAAGGGGAGACTAGGCTGGGTTCTGCTCTGAAGACTCCATGCCTATGGCGGAAGGAGCTCATCAACCTTCCGAACTGGACGCCTCCGCCTCCTCCTCCTCCTCCGGCGAGTCAGGGCACTCCGCCTCCTCCAGCGCCTCCTCCTCCGACGAGTGACGATCAGGGCACTTGGCCTCCTTCTCCGGCGCGTGGCGGCACTCCACCTCCTTCTCCGCCTGTGCCGGCGCGCCTGAGTAGCCAGCCTCCTCCTTCTCTGCCTCGTCAGCAAGGGCGGAAGAGACCCGCCGCCCATCCGGCTGCTCCGGCGCGTCGTAGTCCTTCTCCTCCGCCTCGTAATCAAGGAAAGAAGACAGCCGCTCCGTCTGCTTTGCCGGCGTCTAGCAGTACAGCTAGAGGCGGGAGGAAATACAGATTCGGTCCTTCTCTGAAGACTCCAGAGAAGTTACCATACGAGATGACCCCGGAGGAGAACGCGAAGATCGCGCGAACCGAAGTGAAGGACAGGTTTCAAGGGTTGAAAGCACAGAGACATCCACCTCCAGAGGAGAAGGTAGATCCGGTGAAAGCGAAGCGCACTCTGGCTGTCGTGAGAAAACCACCAAAGTCTCCGCCAAAAGGCAACTATGAGCGCATTATTGGAAAGACATTTGTCGAAGCGGAGCGGTCGGGAAGTACTGTCAGTGATCAAAGGATGAAAGAACGACGAGCTGGGAAACAAATTGCCCAGCTCGGCGAACAAGCGAACCCATCGTGCCCCCCGCTCAAGGTGCCTAGCGACATCATCGCTAATGATCCGAGGATGGTGCCCGGGTATAGCAATCTTGGAGATTACCTGCCCGACGATGTTGTTTATGATTTCTTGGAGGTGGAGGAGGTACACAGATTCGAGTACGGGAAGCCTCTCGTCAGTGATGAAAGATCTCTATCAACGATGATGCGAAGATTGCATGATTGGTACATGAAAACCTGCAGAGAGTATGGGGGGAGGAATACTTTGACGCTGAGAGTTAGAGAGGAGCATGACCTCGTTGGAATTGAACTGTTGAATTATCCATTTGAGGAGTTCTTCCAGTTTTTCAGTCAAAGGGCCCTCGATAAAGAAACGGTCACCTGCTACTGTCTGTAAGTACTACTACTTCTGTCATTAAGTCTCTCTATATAGGTCAGCTCTTTCATTGCATGTATTTATAATTATCCTCACTATATTATGCAGATTGAAGATCCCGAATTGAAGAAAAGACAAGTCGGTGATATTGGGTTCATTAACACAAATCTCATAGATGCAACGGAGGTTAATTTCATGCCGAAGATACCGAGGCTAACTTGCTACGATCGTTCAAAATAAATGAAAACGAAGATATAATACTCTTTCCTTACAACTTCAAGTGAGTGTTACTGTCTTGTGCATATTCGGTTTCCCTTATATATTAGTCCAGGCTATACTAATGTAATTGATGATTTATGCATGCGTGCGCAGTTTCCACTATATTCTCCTAGAGATTAAGCTTGAGCAGGGACTAGTAACCGTCTTAGACCACTAGTAGAAAAAGGGCTTTGTTCCAGGCCGGTCAGCCCATTAGTCCCGGTTCAGTCTAGAACCGGGACCAATGTGGGCATTTGTCCCGGTTCGTGAGCCCAGAGGGCCGGCCGGGCCACGTGGGCCATTGGTCCCGGTTCATCTGGACCTTTTGGTCCCGGTTGGTGGGATGAACCGGGACCAATGGGCCTCGCTCCTGGCCCACCACCATTGGTCCCGGTTGGTGGCTTGAACCGGGACCAAAGGCTCCCTTTTAGTCCCGGCTCATGTCACCAACCGGGACCAATGAGGTGCCTATATATACCCCCTCGCGCAAGAGCAGAGCACAGTGCTCTGTTTTTTCTGGCCGAGGGGGAGAGGGCTTTGTGGTGCTCTAGCTCACCTCCTATGCACATGAGGTGTTCGATGGAATGCCCGAGCCACACTACTTAAGCTTTCTCCTCTCGAAGCTCGACCTCCAAGCTCCATTTTCCTTGAGATTTGTCTAGATTTAGCGGTCCGTCACGCCCCGTCCCCGTCTTCACCGCCGTCGATCACCCGCGCTGATCTCATCACCGACACCACCGTGGTGAGCCTCTTGTTCTTATCTTCTTTCTGAAAGGAAAAATATTCTTACTTGTATGTTTAGATAGATACTTGTATCATTTTCTTACATTTATTATTGCATCTTATATAAGCGATGGTTTTGGTATCCGCCCCCGTCGGCCCTCGTCCTGTCTATGATTCGGATGTGGTATGTATATTATCTTTATAACTATTGGTTCATTTATTGTTTATGAAAATTATGCCGACCAACGTGACATAGATTTTATTTATCTAGGATGTATGTGAATCGGAAATGCCAACCGACCCTATTGTCGAGAGGTTAAATTTAGTTGAAGAAGAAAACAATTTGTTGAAGGAAAAAATAAAAAAAATTGAGGAGGAGAAGATGATATTGGAGTTGCATGTTGCGGATGTCGTCGATGATCACAAGATCAAGATGGATGCAATGCGCTTGAAGATTAGAAAGATTAGAAAATATGCCATTCATACCGAGGCTTGGTATCATTATGCCGTTGGATCAATTGTTACCTTGGTTGCGATTATGATCGCATTTGTTTTCGCATTGAAATGTTTTACATAGTTTCAATGTATGGTTTAATTAATTAGATGCTCTGGAGAGCTATATGTTGTTAGATGAGAACTATGTATGCACTTTGGTTTTAATGTGATGATGAACTTCTATTAATTTGGACACTTAATTATATATAATGCACGCAGATGAACCGGCAATGGATGTACGGTGACAGACACACCCGCAAGTACATTAAGGGCGTGCATGAGTTTCTCGATGCGGCTGAGGCAAACAAGTAGAATGGTTTTATGTGTTGTCCATGCACTGAATGTGGGAATACGAGGTCTTACTCTAACCGGAAAATCCTTCACTCCCACCTGCTTTACAAGGGTTTCATGCCACACTATAATGTTTGGACGAGGCACGGAGAAATAGGGGTTATGATGGAAGACGGCGAAGAAGAAGACTACGATGACAACTATGTGCCCCCTGAATACGGTGATGCTGCAACGGGGGGAGCTGGTGAAGATCAAGAGGAACCAGACGATGTGCCCAATGATGCTGCAACGGGTGAAGCTGCTGAAGATCAAGAGGAACCAGACGATGTGCCCGATGATGATGATCTCCGCCGGGTCATTGTCCATGCAAGGACGCAATGCATTAGTCAAAAGGAGAACCTAAAGTTCGATCGCATGTTAGAGGATCACAAAAAAGGGTTATACCCCAATTGCGAAGATGGCAATACAAAGCTCGGTACCGTACTGGAATTGCTGCAGTGGAAGGCAGAGAATGCTGTGGCTGACAAAGGATTTGAGAAGCTACTGAAAATATTGAAGAAGAAGCTTCCAAAGGATAACGAATTGCCCGACAGTACATACGTAGCAAAGAAGGTCGTATACCCTCTAGGATTGGAGGTGGAGAAGATACATGCATGCCCTAATGACTCCATGCCTATGGCGGAAGGAGATGATCAACCTTCCGAACTGGACGCCTCCGCCTCCTCCTCCTCCTCCGGCGAGTCAGGGCACTCCGCCTCCTCCATTGCCTCCTCCTCCGGCGAGTGACGATCAGGGCCCTCGGCCGGCTCCTTCTCCGGCGCGTGGCGGCACTCCGCCTCCTTCTCCGCCTGCGCCGACGCGCCCGAGCAGCCAGCCTCCTCCTTCTCCGCCTCGTCAGCAAGGGCGGAAGAGACCTGCCGCCGCTCGAGCTACTCCGGCGCCTCGTAGTCCTTCTCCTCCGCCTCGTAAGCAAGTAAAGAAGACAACCGCTCTGTCTGCTCGGTCGGCGTCTAGCAGTACAACCAGAGGCGGGAGGACATACAGATTTGGTCCTTCTCTGAAGACTCCAGAGAAGTTACCATATGAGAGGACCCCGGAGGAGAACGCCGAGATCGCGCGAACCGAAGTGGATGACTGGTTTCAAGGGTTGAGAGCAAAGAGACATCCACCTCCGGAGGAGAAGGTAGATCCGGTGAAAGTGAAGCGCACTCTGGCTGCCCTGGAAAAACCACCCAACTCTCCGCCGAAAGGCAACTATGAGCACATTATTGCAAAGACATGGGCCGAAGCGGAGCGGTCGGGAATTACAGTCAGTGATCAAAGGCTGAAAGAACGACGAGCATCTGGGAAACAAATTGCCCAGCTCGGCGAACAAGCGAAGCAATCGTGCCCCCCCCCCCCCTCAAGGTGCCTAGCGACATCGCCGATCCGAGGATGGTGCCCGGTTATGGCAATGTTGACGATTACCTGCCCGACGATGTACATTATGATACCATGGAGGTGCAAATACACATATACGAGTACAGGAAGCCTCTCGTCAAAGATGAAAAATCTTTAACAACGATGATGCGAAGATTACATGATTGGTACTTGAAAATCTGCAGAAAGTCTGGGGGGAGGAGTACTTTGTATGCGAGAGTTAAACCGGAGCATGACCTCGTTGGAATTGAACTCTTGCCTATTCCATTTGAGGAGTTCTATCAGTTTTTCAATCAATTGGCCCTCGATAAAACAACGATCACCTGCTACTGTCTGTAAGTACTACTACTTCTGTCATTAAGTCTCTCTATATAGCTCATCTCTTTCATTGCATGTATTTATAATTATCCTCACTATATTATGTAGAATGAAGATCGCCGAATTGAAGAAAAGACAAATCGGTGATATTGGGTTCATTAACACATATCTCATAGATGCAACTGAGGTTCAACATCGTCCCGGAGATACTGAGGCCAACTTGCTACGATCATTCAAAAAAATGAAAACAAAGATATAATACTCTTTCCTTACAACTTCAAGTGAGTGTTACTGTCTTGTGCATATTCGGTTTCCCTTATATATTAGTCCAGGTTATAGTAATGTAATTGATGAGTTATGCATGTGTGTGTAGTTTCCACTATATTCTCCTAGAGATTAGGCTTGAGCAGGGAGTAGTAACCGTCTTGGACTCTAAACAAAAAGATCCCCAGGAGTATGCGGACATGACTGAAATCCTCAAGAAGTAAGTTAAATCGGTCATTATCCACCATATCAGCAACTTTGTTCATTTCCTAATATCAAGTAATTGTTTTCTTTGTCCGGCAGGGTTTGGAGAAAATTCACCAGAACAATTCCGGGACTGCCGAAGGAGCTGGAATTTAGACACCCGAAAGTAAGTACTATAGTAGCATGTTCCGTGCATCTCCTAGTGATTCAAGCGCTAGTTTCATCAATACCATTTAGCATTCTTGCTTATCAGTTTGATTGACCTCTATTTCTTGTAAAGTGGTTGTGGCAGGAAAAAGGGAATGATTTATGTGGATACTACGTCTGCGAGTCCATCTGCCACACGACCTGTGAGCGGGGCGGGTACTCTGACGAACAATATGAAGTACGTAAATAACAACATTCACAATTTTATTTTATTACCATCATTTGTATTGAGTTTCATTCATTCATATATATATATATGTATTGACCCCCTTCTTCAAATTAGATGTTTCGGAAGCGGGATGAACTCCTAGCACCAGCTCGCATGCGAGCAATTCAAGAGGAATTGGCGGCATTCTTTCTTGACCAAGTGATCGTTGAAGACGGAGAATACTATGTGGACCATGAGTCCGTATGATTATATTTGTAAGAGATATTTACTGTATATATGTAGCCGGTAGTGTCGGATAGATATACGAGAACTTGTTGTTCGACCAATCTCTCGGAGAAGGAGAGGTGGTCGATATCACTTCTCTCTGTATGCATATATGTTCATGGTGATCTTCTGTTTCCTTCGTTTGCTTACTAGCTAACTAGCGTGTCTAGTCCTCTCTATACGTATGTATAGTACGTAGCGTCGACCAAGCACGGACGTAAGAGAGGACACTTCTCTCCATTAATTATAGCTAGCTAACACAATATATGAAACACCTAAATTAACCCCCCAAAACCCCCAACCCCCCCCCCTTTAAAAAAACAAAAAACCCAGCCACAGAAATGCTGACGCGTGGATGCCTATTGGTCCCGGTTGGTGCCACCAACCGGGACCAAAGGGTCTCCTGCCTGGGCTCTGCGCACTGCCCACGTGGAGGCCCATCAGTCCCGGTTCTGGATTGAACCGGGACTAAAGGTACAGGGCATTAGTATCGACACTTTAGTCCCGGTTCAGGAACCGGGACTAAAGGCCCTTACGAACCGGGACTATAGGCCCTTTTTCTACCAGTGGACCCGAGACGAAAAGATCCTCAGGAGTATGCGGACATGACTGAAATCCTCGAGAAGTAAGTTAAATCGATCATTATCCACCATATCAGCAACTTTGTTCATTTCCTGATATCAAGTAATTGTTTTCTTTTGTCTGGCAGGGTTTGGAGAAAATTCACCAGAAAAGCTCCGGGACTGCCGAAGAAGCTGCAATTTAGATACACGAAAGTAAGTACTATAGTAGCATGTTCCGCGCGTCTCCTAGTGATTCAAGCGCTAGTTTCATCAATACCATTTGGCATGCTTGCTTATCAGTTTGATTGACCTCTATTTCTTGTAAAGTGGTTGTGTCGGGATCAAGGGAATGATTTCTATGGATACTACGTTTGCGAGTCCATCCGCTACACGACCTGTGAACGGGGGTACACTGAAGAACAATATGAAGTGCGTAAGCAATAATATTCACAATTTTATTTTATTACCATCATTTGTGTTGAGTTTCATTTATTCATATATATATATATATATATATATATATATATATATATATATATATATATATATATGTATTGACCCCCTTCTTCAAATTAGATCTTTCGGATGCGGAATGAACTCCTACCACCAGATCGTATGCGAGCAATTCAAGAGGAATTGGCGACATTCTTCCTTGACCACGTGATCGCTGAAGACGGAGAATACCATGTGGACCCTGTGTTCATATATAATTAGGAGATTATATTGTAAGAGATAATTATTGTATATATGTAGCCGGTAGTGTCGGATAGATATACGAGAACTTGTTGTTCGACCAATCTCTCGGAGAAGGAGAGGTGGTCGATATCACTTCTCTCTGTATGCATATATGTTCATGACGATCTTCTGTTTCCTTCGTTTGCTTACTAGCTAGCTAGCGTGTCTAGTCCTCTCTATACGTATATATAGTACGTAGCGTCGACCAAGCACGGACATAAGAGAGGACACTTCTCTCTATTAATTAGCTATCTAACACTATATATATATATATATATATATATATATATATATATATATATATATATATATATAACACCTAAATTAACCCCCCAAAACCCCCAACCCCTCCCCCCCCCCTTTCTAAAAAAACAAAAACCCCAGCCCCTGAAATACTGACGCGTGGATGCCTATTGGTCCCGGTTGGTGCCACCAACCAGGACCAAAGGCCCTCCTGCCTGGGCTCAGCACACCAGCCACGTGGAGGCCCATCTGTCCCGGTTCTGGACTGAACCGGGACTTAAGAGCTAGGGCATTAGTAACGACCCTTTAGTCCCGGTTCAGGAACCGGGACAAAAGACCCTTACCAACCGGGGCTAATGGTGGTTTATCTACTAGTGCCTTTGGTTTCTGCAGGGCCACTTGAACTCTAATAACTAGTTTTAATCCATCTAAGAACCTGGTTGTGTAGTGTAGTGGATAAGGGACTGTTTCATAAACAATTAGCTGGTCATATAGATCTGCAAATCGGTCTACATAGTCCTCTACTGTTGATGTTTAGCAATATGGAAGAGCTTCCTAATTAACTGTTGGTGATGGTTCCTACCAAACCTATTATGCAATAAATGACAGTACTGCTCCCAACTCGCATTTGGTACTCTCCGTTGGACAGACTCCAGCCATCGAGCTGCAGCTCCTTCAGAATATGCTGACTCGAGAGATATCCGCGAATCCAGAGGAGTACCCCCAACGCATGAAGTAATCTTCCCAACAGTTCTG
Organism: Triticum aestivum; assembly: GCF_018294505.1. Lineage (NCBI taxonomy): Eukaryota > Viridiplantae > Streptophyta > Magnoliopsida > Poales > Poaceae > Triticum > Triticum aestivum. Next base: position 683,643,858 of record NC_057812.1, on the reverse strand, counting down.
CCACAACCTGGGATTACTACCGTCAAATGAGACAATTCAATGCATGAACCAGGAACAAATCGGCCATGAGCATCTGAAACGAAATTTTCCTCAGCAACTGAACTTTCATAAATCAGTTTTGCTAAAACACATCTAGATGTGTCCTAAGTATTTCATATCTAAGTCATATGTTATTGATTTTACGTGAAGATTCATACAAGCATTTTCTTTTGTCCTTTTTCTGTCCCTTTCTAATTTGATTGAGTTATTTAGATGTGCAATAACTAGTGCACATCTAGATGTGCCCTAGACAGACCCTTCATAAATTTATGCCCACCAGCGCCTCTTGCAGGTGATTGCACATATATATCTGCACCGCTTTCCTCTGTGTTCCTTCTTCTTACAAAATTTAGTAAAGAATAGCGCGGATCCACTAGATTGATCAACAGTAGGTGTTGATGGTTCAGAAAATTGCACACCAGTACTTGGCCGATCTTCATTGTTGAATTCCTGACGGATCTTGTTGATGACGAGACCGAGCTCCTCGCACACGGCATCGATCCGATTGGTGATGACGCTTTCTAGCCATGTAGAGTTTTCGTAGAGGAGCTTGCGGACCGCACAGATCTTGCCTTCCTGCTGCTCATGGTGGCGCTTGTCAAGATCTCCCGTGATGCCGGCCTTGAGAAGTTTGAAGATAGTACACCCCTCTTGCGACAGATCCTCCATGATCTCCTCTTGGCGGCGCTCCTTGTACCTCATCGGATGGCGATAATGTGGCAACTTTTTTCAAATTTGTGAACTTGTTTTCAAAATTGCTGAACTTTTTAAAATTAGATAAACTTTTTTTCAAAATTGGAGAATTTTTTAAAATATGCGATTTCCTTAAAATTGATGTTTTTTTAAAGAGAAAAAATGATGAACATTTTTTTTCAAATTCATGAACATCCTTGAAATTTTTTGATGATTTGTTTTCGAATTCCTTGTTTTTTGTATATTTTTACAAATCCGTGAACATTTTTTATTTCCAGACTTTTTGTGAAATTTTTCTAAATAGTCAATAGTCGATGTGGGCCCTGATCATCGGTCAACAATGAGCAATCAACGGGGAACTGATTAAAACGAGTGAACCGGGGAAATAAAAAGCCACGCGAACTGAGACGTTCTTCTGTAGCGAGCGATCAAGGGATCCAAACTAGCTCTCACACATTTATTTGCCGCGGCCGAGATGGGAGGTGCGTGAGCCCCAGTTCTCCTAACCAAAGTTGAACGTGCCGACTAGGCCAAATCCCTAACTAAGAGGTACTCCTTGCAAAAATCACTCTCACATTCGCAGGTTTCGACAGGTGGTGCGCTGCACTCGACCTAGAAGTTTTCTTTTTTTTTCGTAGATTCACTTATTTAAAAAATGTATCTCTTAAATCATGCGCTCAATTTTCGCATCATTTTAACCGTTTGATTCCTCGCGTCGAGATTTTCAAAATTAGACCTCATGTTGATAGGTTTCGACAAACTTCTTTTTCACGAAAAAAAACAAACGAACAAAGTCCAAAAAGGAGCACTTTTTTCCCTTTCCGAAGAGACACGACTATGCCTCTCGCGGATGAAAATGTGTGCCTCCACAAAAAGCAAATACGTGACGCGTAAGAAAAGCCCGTCTTTTTCCTTTCGGGGAGGCATGACAGTCCCTCACGTGGAAGCAAATCTATGCCTCCCCGAGATGTAAATTTGTGCCTCTCTCAAAAGAAAAAAAACATTTTTTCCGTTTCCGAGAGGTACGACTATGCCTCTCGCAGAAGCAAATCTGTACACGAGAAGCAAATTTGTGCCTCTCGCGGAAAGAAAAAAAATATATTTTTCCTTTCCAAGAGGCCCGATTGTGCCTCTCATGGAACCAAATACGTGCCTCCACGAGAAGTAAATATATGCCTCTTACAGAAGGAAAAATGTGTTTGTTTTCTTAACGAGAGCCACGACTATGCCTCTCGCGGAAGCAAATCCATGCCTCCATGAAAAATAATTTTGTGCCTCTTGCGGAAGGGAAAAACATGTTTTTTTTCTCTTTTCGAGAGGCATGACTGTGTCTCTCGCGGAAGCAAATCTGTGCCTCCACGGGAAGTAAATTTGTGCCTATTGCAGAATAAAAAAGAAAAAACATTTTTCCTCATAATTTTTAAATCTTTTTTCTTCAAATCCTAGGGAAAACCTAGAAGCCGAAAAAAACAAAAACAAATCATCTAAATGAAGAAAGCACATACACAAAAAAGTAAAAAAAAAATCCAGCGAGAGCGCCCAGAGCGAGACTCGTGGCGATGGCTGAGAGCGCGGTGTGCTTTCAGCCCACCAAAAGGGACCCTTGTCGGGACTCCAGAAGAAGTCCTCCCTGACTAGTTGCTCTCCTGATTAGGAGCACTCTTCTCCACCCGTGCGGGTGGAAATGAGCAAACGTGCACCCTGCTGCACATTTTGAGCTGGCCAATCGCTAGTGCCCCTGTTTTATTTCAATGCAATCTTTTGTTTTTATCTTATTTTAGGAAAACATTTTGCTTTCATAAAGTTCTGAATTTAAAAACATTCATGAATTTCAATGATTGCAAATCCGGGTTTTTTTTCCTTCTGGAAAATCAAAATGTTTGTAAACTAAAAATTTGCGACGTCAAAGTGTTGATGAATTCAAAAAAGTCTCGCGAATTCCCAAAAAGTTCATGACTTGTTTTATATATGTAAAATTTAGAAAATCATGCGTTTTAGAAAAGGTTTGCAAATTCAAGTAATGTTCATAAATTTAATAAATGTTTTTGAGTTCAGAACAATTTCATGAATTCAAATAATGTACATGAATTTCAGATAAATGTTTGTGGGTTCAAAAAAGGTTCACAAGTTTGAAATGTACACTGATTAAATAAATGTTCATGAATTTCAAAGAATTTTCAAATGTTCATTAGTTAAAATAATCTTAAATAACATTTAAGCATGTCAAAACTTGTTCTTGAATTTAAAAGAAAACACAGAAATATGAATATTTGGAAATTTCGCGATTCTAAGATATGTTCATGATTTTTAAAAGTATGTCAAATTTCTAAAAAGGATTTGAATATAAAAAGTAAAATGGAAAACCTGAAATGAAAAAAAATAGAAAGAAATAGACAATGTTTTTTGTAGAAATACACTAACAGCCTGGCCAATTTCCGTGGGAGGGGTTTCATGTTTGGCACTATCTTTTTACCCGCGCGGGAAAATAAATTAACTTCATTGTCTGAAGTACTTGGGTTTGCGCTCTAGTTAGCTGGCTTGCCAACTATGGATGTTTTGGAAGATTCTTCAGATCGACTCGGATTAGGTTTAGAAACTTTTGTGTGTCTTTTTGCTTTTTGCTTTTCGTTTTTCTGTTTTTTTTCTTTTCTATGTGTGCTTATTATTGTTTTTTATTGTTTTCTTTATGGCTTTTATATTTGTTTTTTTGCCTTTTCTTATTTTTCGAATACAAAATTTGAATTTTATTCAAATACACGTTCAATATTTTTCAGATAGACATTGAACATAACTTAGTACATGTTGAAAAAAAATATGTGTTAAACCTTTTCACGTACACTTTCAATATTTTTCCAACACATGTTAAACAATTTTTAATGCATGATGAACTTTTTTTAGCACGCGTTGAACATTTTCATCAATTCCATTAATAGTTTTTTAATGTGCAAAATGTTTGTTAAGTGTTAGAACTTTTATTTTTGAATGGTTGTAAACTACACATGATGTATAACAACACTAAAATAGTTATGAATAAAACTCCACCGTGCGGCGAACAAAACAAGAGGGGAACAAGGATAGAACTATTCTCTTCACAATTATTAGATTTATGAAACCTAGACACGATGTAAAAACACTCATACAAGGGGAATTACAGTTGGTAGGCTTTCAACACCGCCTTTTGGATGTATAATACTATTCATAATTGAGAGTAGATTTTCAAAACATCAGTTCATCGGAGGACTTTATTTTAAATAGTTCAAACATCACATTCAAAATTTTAAGAAGACCTGAAAATAATTCTACATGATCATATGGATGGACATTACACATGTGTAAAGTTTGGTGATGAAACAACTAAACATGTGAGCTATACAAAAATGAAAAAAATGGCGATTTATAATTAGTGAATAATACACGCATTGTTCATCTTTCCAAAATCATGATTTTTTTTCGTTTGTGTGTAACTCCCATGGTTACTTATTTCTTAAAGAATTTGCACATATGTAACATACATCCATATGAACATCTGGAATTAATTTTGGAACTTTTTGAAACATCGAAATATCATTTTGGAAATTATTGAAAATATAGGCTCCAATGCACCCATCCACCAAAGTGACTTTTTGTTCATAATGTAACAATACTAGCATAATAGTGGATAAAACCCCATTGCAAACGAACAAATAAAAAAGAGGGAAAACAATGCTAGAACTATTTCTACATGACCATTGGATGTACAAAAAGATGCACGGGGTGTAGAACACTATTATACCTGTAAAATGGGGATTGCAATAAGTGTTTTTTATTGGAGAATAGTTACATCCATTAGAACAAAAATGAAGCAGGGTGTACCTCATCTTAAGGGGTAGCCTCGTGAGGTTGTGGAGCTTATTGATGTAACTAGAGTGATTAACCACAAGCAAGAGAATTGTAGCACCCAAAAATACATGGCTATCAAGCCACCACAAGCCACCACGCATCCGGTTAATTTTTGTATTTGTTTGAGGTCCTTTGGGATATCCAATTGTGACAAAGCTTGGATCTTGGTTGGATTTGCTTCAATTCCTCTACCGGATACAATGAAGCCCAAGAGCTTTCCGGCTGGAACGTCGAAGACGCATTTTTCCTGGTTGAGCTTGATGTCATATTTTCGGAGGTTATCGAATGTAAGCCTCAAGTCGTCTATTAGAGATTCGACATGTCTTGATTTGACGACCACATCGTCCACATACGCCTCCACTATTTTGCCGATCTGATTTGCCAGACATGTCTGGATCATGCGCTGATATGTTGCGCCTGCGTTTTTTAGCCCGAAGGGCATTGTGTTGAAGCAGAATGGGTCGTATGGTGTGATGAATGTTGTTGCAGCTTGGTCTGATTCTGCCATCTTGATTTGATGGTAACCAGAGTGTGCATCGAGGAAACGCAACAAATCGTGTCCTGCGGTGGCATCGATAATTTGGTCGATGCGGGGGAGGGGGAAGGGATCCTTTGGGCAAGCCTTGTTAAGGTCTTTAAAGTCGACACACAGGCGCCAGGATTTGTCCTTCTTTGGTACCATCACAAGGTTTGCTAGCCAGTCTGGATGTTTTATGTCTCTGATGAATCCGGCCTCCAATAGCTTGGCTAGCTCCTCTCCCATAGCCTGTCTCTTGCGTTCGGAAAAACGCCGAAGGGCTTGTTTGACAGGTTTAAATCCTTTTAGGATATTTAAGCTGTGTTCGGCCAGCCTGCGTGGGATCCCTGGCATGTCTGAAGGGTGCCAGGCGAAGATGTCCCAGTTCTCTCGTAGGAACTCTCGTAGTGCGGCGTCTGCATCAGGGTTCAGTCGTGCCCCAATTGAAGCTGTTTTATTGGGGTTCGTTGGATGGACCTAGAATTTGACTATTTCGTCGGCTGGCTTGAAGGATGTGGATTTGGATCTCTTATCGAGTATCACATCATCCTTGTTAACTGTGGAGCGCAGCGCAGTCAGTTCCTCGGCCACTAAGGCTTCAGATAGCGCCTCAAGGGATAATGCGGCCGTCTTGTTTTCGGCGCGGAGTGCTATGTCCGGATCACTAGCTAGAGTGATAATTCCATTCGGCCCGGGCATCTTAAGCTTCATGTACCCGTAATGGGGTATTGCTTGGAAGATTGTGAATGCTTCTCGCCCTAGTAAAGCGTTATATCCGCTCTTAAACGGGGCCACCTGAAACGTGACTTCTTCGGACCTGTAATTATCCGGCGTGCCGAACACCACATCTAGTGTGATTTTTCCTGTGCAGTGCGCTTCCCGACTGGGGATTATTCCTCTAAAGGTTGTGCTGCTTCGCTCGATGCGGTTCCAGTCTATTTCCATTTTTTGAAGGGTTTCCTCATATATGAGGTTCAGTCCGCTGCCTCCATCCATGAGCACCTTGGTGAGGCGAAAGCCGTCCACTATGGGACTGAGGACCAATGCGGCTGGTGCTCGGGCTGTTCGGAATCTAGGTTCATCACTTGCGTTGAAGGTAATAGCAGTGTCGCTCCATGGATTTATTGTTGCAACTTGATAGACTTCGGCGAGGCTACGGAGTGTTCTTTTTCGCATATTGTTCGATGCGAAAGTCTCGAAGACTGTGAGAACGGTACTGGTGTCCTCGGGCTGGCTTTCTGCGGCCTCCAGAATTAAGAGGTCCTCGCCAATTTTGGCCACCTGCCGGAGTATCCAACATGCTCTAAGGCTGTGAGTTGGTGTGGCGTCCTCTGTACTGTGAATTCTACAGGGTCCATCAAGCCACCTTTCCAGTACGGTTCCATGCCCTGTAGAGGGTTTTGGGTTTTTGGTGTTTATCCCGGGTGTCCTATGATGATGCACCCTCTTAGTTCGGATGGGATTACTATTCAAGGCCGGATTATCCCAAAACTTTATTTCGGTTTTCCAGGCGCTTTCCATCGCACAATATTTTTGTACTATGGACGCCAAGTCAGCGAAGCGTGTAATATCACGACGACTTACGGCGTTAAGGATTCCCTCGTCCGTGCAATTACTGCAGAAAATTGAGATTGCGTCTCCCTCGTGGCAATCCTTTATCCTGTTCATAACCAGGAGGAATCTGGCCCAGTAATGATGTACTGTTTCCTCAGGCTTCTGCCTGATTTGGGAGAGATCACTTATGTTCGGGTGAGCGGGTGTCGTTGAATCTGAAACCTCACCCAATCCAAGATTCGGAGGCCGAAGAGTTTCCGAACTCTGAAGTTCGGATTCTTGGATGTTGTCCAACGAATCTAGCACGTTGCCTGATCCTAAGCTCAGGTCTTGAGTTGCATCCTCCTCTCCGCGGGTATCCGGCTTGGAGGAGTCGGGAATTCGGACGTAGCTAGTCCTTAAAATAGATGAAGGGTCGCCGCACTGCGCCTCTACCACGGCAACATGGTGGGTGACTTGGGGAGAGTTAATTTCTCTTAGATCGGGTTTAAGCCCAACCTGGTCGTAATCCGTAGCGACCCCCAGGGCGGCGATGCGATCCAAGAGCTCTTTTACGGAAGAGAGCTCCATTGGATCTACCTGCTCGACGAGCTCCGAGCTGACGTGTAGGTTGCTTTTGATGACCCGAGAGGTCACCGTCGGCGCAACAGCCGAACAGGCGGTCATGAGGAAACCACCTAGCCGGAGGGTTTGGCCGACAGCCAAGGCTCCCTTAGCAACGGCGCCATCTTTAAAGACGGGAGGAGGCATCCTTCCTGATTGTGACGGCACAGAGGAATTCTCAATGAAAGCACCAATGTCGGTGTCAAAACCGGCGGATCTCGGGTAGGGGGTCCCGAACTGTGTGTTAAGGCCGGATGGTAACAGGAGACAAGGGACAAGATGTTTTTTACCCAGGTTCGGGCCCTCTCGATGGAGGTAATACCCTACTCCTGCTTGATTAATATTGATGATATGGGTAGTACAAGAGTAGATCTACCACGAGATCAAGGAGGCTAAACCCTAGAAGTTAGCCTATGGTATGATTGTTGTGTATGGAGTTGATTGCCTGCGGACTACAACCCTCCGGTATATATAGACACCGGATAGGGTTAGGGTTACATAAAGTCGGTTACAATGGTAGGAGATCTTGAATATCCGCATCGCCAAGCTTGCCTTCCACGCCAAGGAAAGTCCCATCCGGACACGGGACGAAGTCTTCAATCTTGTATCTTCATAGTCTAGGAGTCCGGCTGAAGGTATAGTCCGACTACCCGAACACCCCCTAATCCAGGACTCCCTCAACCACCCTACCGGTGAAGGGGAGACTAGGCTGGGTTCTGCTCTGAAGACTCCATGCCTATGGCGGAAGGAGCTCATCAACCTTCCGAACTGGACGCCTCCGCCTCCTCCTCCTCCTCCGGCGAGTCAGGGCACTCCGCCTCCTCCAGCGCCTCCTCCTCCGACGAGTGACGATCAGGGCACTTGGCCTCCTTCTCCGGTGCGTGGCGGCACTCCACCTCCTTCTCCGCCTGTGCCGGCGCGCCTGAGTAGCCAGCCTCCTCCTTCTCTGCCTCGTCAGCAAGGGCGGAAGAGACCCGCCGCCCATCCGGCTGCTCCGGCGCGTCGTAGTCCTTCTCCTCCGCCTCGTAATCAAGGAAAGAAGACAGCCGCTCCGTCTGCTTTGCCGGCGTCTAGCAGTACAGCTAGAGGCGGGAGGAAATACAGATTCGGTCCTTCTCTGAAGACTCCAGAGAAGTTACCATACGAGATGACCCCGGAGGAGAACGCGAAGATCGCGCGAACCGAAGTGAAGGACAGGTTTCAAGGGTTGAAAGCACAGAGACATCCACCTCCGGAGGAGAAGGTAGATCCGGTGAAAGCGAAGCGCACTCTGGCTGTCGTGAGAAAACCACCAAAGTCTCCGCCAAAAGGCAACTATGAGCGCATTATTGGAAAGACATTTGTCGAAGCGGAGCGGTCGGGAAGTACTGTCAGTGATCAAAGGATGAAAGAACGACGAGCTGGGAAACAAATTGCCCAGCTCGGCGAACAAGCGAACCCATCGTGCCCCCCGCTCAAGGTGCCTAGCGACATCGTCGCTAATGATCCGAGGATGGTGCCCGGGTATAGCAATCTTGGAGATTACCTGCCCGACGATGTTGTTTATGATTTCTTGGAGGTGGAGGAGGTACAAAGATTCGAGTACGGGAAACCTCTCGTCAGTGATGAAAGATCTCTATCAACGATGATGCGAAGATTGCATGATTGGTACATGAAAACCTGCAGAGAGTATGGGGGGAGGAATACTTTGACGCTGAGAGTTAGAGAGGAGCATGACCTCGTTGGAATTGAACTGTTGAATTATCCATTTGAGGAGTTCTTCCAGTTTTTCAGTCAAAGGGCCCTCGATAAAGAAACGGTCACCTGCTACTGTCTGTAAGTACTACTACTTCTGTCATTAAGTCTCTCTATATAGGTCAGCTCTTTCATTGCATGTATTTATAATTATCCTCACTATATTATGCAGATTGAAGATCCCGAATTGAAGAAAAGACAAGTCGGTGATATTGGGTTCATTAACACAAATCTCATAGATGCAACGGAGGTTAATTTCATGCCGAAGATACCGAGGCTAACTTGCTACGATCGTTCAAAATAAATGAAAACGAAGATATAATACTCTTTCCTTACAACTTCAAGTGAGTGTTACTGTCTTGTGCATATTCGGTTTCCCTTATATATTAGTCCAGGCTATACTAATGTAATTGATGAGTTATGCATGCGTGCGCAGTTTCCACTATATTCTCCTAGAGATTAAGCTTGAGCAGGGACTAGTAACCGTCTTAGACCACTAGTAGAAAAAGGGCTTTGTTCCAGGCCGGGTCAGCCCATTAGTCCCGGTTTAGTCTAGAACCGGGACCAATGTGGGCATTTGTCCTGGTTCGTGAGCCCAGGGGGCCGGCCGGGCCACGTGGGCCATTGGTCCCGGTTCATCTGGACCTTTTGGTCCCGGTTGGTGGGATGAACTGGGACCAATGGGCCTCGCTCCTGGCCCACCACCATTGGTCCCGGTTGGTGGCTTGAACCGGGACCAAAGGCTCCCTTTTAGTCCCGGCTCATGTCACCAACCGGGACCAATGAGGTGCCTATATATACCCCCTCGCGCAAGAGCAGAGCACAGTGCTCTGTTTTTTCTGGCCGAGGGGGAGAGGGCTTTGTGGTGCTCTAGCTCACCTCCTATGCACATGAGGTGTTCGATGGAATGCCCGAGCCACACTACTTAAGCTTTCTCCTCTCGAAGCTCGACCTCCAAGCTCCATTTTCCTTGAGATTTGTCTAGATTTAGCGGTCCGTCACGCCCTGTCCCCGTCTTCACCGCCGTCGATCACCCGCGCTGATCTCATCACCGACACCACCGTGGTGAGCCTCTTGTTCTTATCTTCTTTCTGAAAGGAAAAATATTCTTACTTGTATGTTTAGATAGATACTTGTATCATTTTCTTACATTTATTATTGCATCTTATATAAGCGATGGTTTTGGTATCCGCCCCCGTCGGCCCTCGTCCTGTCTATGATTCGGATGTGGTATGTATATTATCTTTATAACTATTGGTTCATTTATTGTTTATGAAAATTATGCCGACCAACGTGACATAGATTTTATTTATCTAGGATGTATGTGAATCGGAAATGCCAACCGACCCTATTGTCGAGAGGTTAAATTTAGTTGAAGAAGAAAACAATTTGTTGAAGGAAAAAATAAAAAAAATTGAGGAGGAGAAGATGATATTGGAGTTGCATGTTGCGGATGTCGTCGATGATCACAAGATCAAGATGGATGCAATGCGCTTGAAGATTAGAAAGATTAGAAAATATGCCATTCATACCGAGGCTTGGTATCATTATGCCGTTGGATCAATTGTTACCTTGGTTGCGATTATGATCGCATTTGTTTTCGCATTGAAATGTTTTACATAGTTTCAATGTATGGTTTAATTAATTAGATGCTCTGGAGAGCTATATGTTGTTAGATGAGAACTATGTATGCACTTTGGTTTTAATGTGATGATGAACTTCTATTAATTTGGACACTTAATTATATATAATGCACGCAGATGAACCGGCAATGGATGTACGGTGACAGACACACCCGCAAGTACATTAAGGGCGTGCATGAGTTTCTCGATGCGGCTGAGGCAAACAAGTAGAATGGTTTTATGTGTTGTCCATGCACTGAATGTGGGAATACGAGGTCTTACTCTAACCGGAAAATCCTTCACTCCCACCTGCTTTACAAGGGTTTCATGCCACACTATAATGTTTGGACGAGGCACGGAGAAATAGGGGTTATGATGGAAGACGGCGAAGAAGAAGACTACGATGACAACTATGTGCCCCCTGAATACGGTGATGCTGCAACGGGGGGAGCTGGTGAAGATCAAGAGGAACCAGACGATGTGCCCAATGATGCTGCAACGGGTGAAGCTGCTGAAGATCAAGAGGAACCAGACGATGTGCCCGATGATGATGATCTCCGCCGGATCATTGTCCATGCAAGGACGCAATGCATTAGTCAAAAGGAGAACCTAAAGTTCGATCGCATGTTAGAGGATCACAAAAAAGGGTTATACCCCAATTGTGAAGATGGCAACACAAAGCTCGGTACCGTACTGGAATTGCTGCAGTGGAAGGCAGAGAATGATGTGGCTGACAAAGGATTTGAGAAGCTACTGAAAATATTGAAGAAGAAGCTTCCAAAGGATAACGAATTGCCCGACAGTACATACGTAGCAAAGAAGGTCGTATACCCTCTAGGATTGGAGGTGGAGAAGATACATGCATGCCCTAATGACTCCATGCCTATGGCGGAAGGAGATGATCAACCTTCCGAACTGGACGCCTCCGCCTCCTCCTCCTCCTCCGGCGAGTCAGGGCACTCCGCCTCCTCCATTGCCTCCTCCTCCGGCGAGTGACGATCAGGGCCCTCGGCCGGCTCCTTCTCCGGCGCGTGGCGGCACTCCGCCTCCTTCTCCGCCTGCGCCGACGCGCCCGAGCAGCCAGCCTCCTTCTTCTCCGCCTCGTCAGCAAGGGCGGAAGAGACCTGCCGCCGCTCGAGCTACTCCGGCGCCTCGTAGTCCTTCTCCTCCGCCTCGTAAGCAAGTAAAGAAGACAACCGCTCCGTCTGCTCGGTCGGCATCTAGCAGTACAACCAGAGGCGGGAGGACATACAGATTTGGTCCTTCTCTGAAGACTCCAGAGAAGTTACCATATGAGAGGATCCCGGAGGACAACGCCGAGATCGCGCGAACCGAAGTGGATGACTGGTTTCAAGGGTTGAGAGCAAAGAGACATCCACCTCCGGAGGAGAAGGTAGATCCGGTGAAAGTGAAGCGCACTCTGGCTGCCTTGGAAAAACCACCCAACTCTCCGCCGAAAGGCAACTATGAGCGCATTATTGCAAAGACATGGGCCGAAGCGGAGCGGTCGGGAATTACAGTCAGTGATCAAAGGCTGAAAGAACGACGAGCATCTGGGAAACAAATTGCCCAGCTCGGCGAACAAGCGAAGCAATCGTGCCCCCCCCCCCTCAAGGTGCCTAGCGACATCGCCGATCCGAGGATGGTGCCCGGTTATGGCAATGTTGACGATTACCTGCCCGACGATGTACATTATGATACCATGGAGGTGCAAATACACATATACGAGTACAGGAAGCCTCTCGACAAAGATGAAAAATCTTTAACAACGATGATGCGAAGACTACATGATTGGTACTTGAAAATCTGCAGAAAGTCTGGAGGGAGGAGTACTTTGTATGCGAGAGTTAAACCGGAGCATGACCTCGTTGGAATTGAACTCTTGCCTATTCCATTTGAGGAGTTCTATCAGTTTTTCAATCAATTGGCCCTCGATAAAACAACGATCACCTGCTACTGTCTGTAAGTACTACTACTTCTGTCATTAAGTCTCTCTATATAGCTCATCTCTTTCATTGCATGTATTTATAATTATCCTCACTATATTATGCAGAATGAAGATCACCGAATTGAAGAAAAGACAAATCGGTGATATTGGGTTCATTAACACATATCTCATAGATGCAAGTGAGGTTCAACATCATCCCGGAGATACTGAGGCCAACTTGCTACGATCATTAAAAAAATGAAAACAAAGATATAATACTCTTTCCTTACAACTTCAAGTGAGTGTTACTGTCTTGTGCATATTCGGTTTCCCTTATATATTAGTCCAGGTTATAGTAATGTAATTGATGAGTTATGCATGTGTGTGTAGTTTCCACTATATTCTCCTAGAGATTAGGCTTGAGCAGGGAGTAGTAACCGTCTTGGACTCTAAACAAAAAGATCCCCAGGAGTATGCGGACATGACTGAAATCCTCAAGAAGTAAGTTAAATCGATCATTATCCACCATATCAGCAACTTTGTTCATTTCCTAATATCAAGTAATTGTTTTCTTTGTCCGGCAGGGTTTGGAGAAAATTCACCAGAACAGTTCCGGGACTGCCGAAGGAGCTGGAATTTAGACACCCGAAAGTAAGTACTATAGTAGCATGTTCCGTGCATCTCCTAGTGATTCAAGCGCGAGTTTCATCAATACCATTTAGCATTCTTGCTTATCAGTATGATTGACCTCTATTTCTTGTAAAGTGGTTGTGGCAGGAAAAAGGGAATGATTTCTGTGGATACTACGTCTGCGAGTCCATCTGCCACACGACCTGTGAGCGGGGCGGGTACTCTGACGAACAATATGAAGTACGTAAATAACAACATTCACAATTTTATTTTATTACCATCATTTATATTGAGTTTCATTCATTCATATATATATGTATTGACCCCCTTCTTCAAATTAGATGTTTCGGAAGCGGGATGAACTCCTAGCACCAGCTCGCATGCGAGCAATTCAAGAGGAATTGGCGGCATTCTTTCTTGACCAAGTGATCGCTGAAGACGGAGAATACTATGTGGACCATGAGTCTGTATGATTATATTTGTAAGAGATATTTACTGTATATATGTAGCCGGTAGTGTCGGATAGATATACGAGAACTTGTTGTTCGACCAATCTCTCGGAGAAGGAGAGGTGGTCGATATCACTTCTCTCTGTATGCATATATGTTCATGACGATCTTCTGTTTCCTTCGTTTGCTTACTAGCTAACTAGCGTGTCTAGTCCTCTCTATACGTATGTATAGTACGTAGCGTCGACCAAGCACGGACGTAAGAGAGGACACTTCTTCTATTAATTATAGCTAGCTAACACAATATATGAAACACCTAAATTAACCCCCCAAAACCCCAACCCCCCCCCCCTTTAAAAAAACAAAAAACCCAGCCACAGAAATGCTGACGCGTGGATGCCTATTGGTCCCGGTTGGTGCCACCAACCGGGACCAAAGGGTCTCCTGCCTGGGCTCTGCGCACTGCCCACGTGGAGGCCCATCAGTCCCGGTTCTGGATTGAACCGGGACTAAAGGTACAGGGCATTAGTATCGACACTTTAGTCCCGGTTCAGGAACCGGGACTAAAGGCCCTTACGAACCGGGACTATAGGCCCTTTTTCTACCAGTGGACCCGAGACGAAAAGATCCTCAGGAGTATGCGGACATGACTGAAATCCTCGAGAAGTAAGTTAAATCGATCATTATCCACCATATCAGCAACTTTGTTCATTTCCTGATATCAAGTAATTGTTTTCTTTTGTCTGGCAGGGTTTGGAGAAAATTCACCAGAAAAGCTCCGGGACTGCCGAAGAAGCTGCAATTTAGATACACGAAAGTAAGTACTATAGTAACATGTTCCGCGCGTCTCCTAGTGATTCAAGCGCTAGTTTCATCAATACCATTTGACATGCTTGCTTATCAGTTTGATTGACCTCTATTTCTTGTAAAGTGGTTGTGTCGGGATCAAGGGAATGATTTCTATGGATACTACGTTTGCGAGTCCATCCGCTACACGACCTGTGAACGGGGGTACACTGAAGAACAATATGAAGTGCGTAAGCAATAATATTCACAATTTTATTTTATTACCATCATTTGTGTTGAGTTTCATTTATTCATATATATATATATATATGTATTGACCCCCTTCTTCAAATTAGATCTTTCGGATGCGGAATGAACTCCTACCACCAGATCGTATGCGAGCAATTCAAGAGGAATTGGCGACATTCTTCCTTGACCACATGATCGCTGAAGACGGAGAATACCATGTGGACCCTGTGTTCATATATAATTAGGAGATTATATTGTAAGAGATAATTATTGTATATATGTAGCCGGTAGTGTCGGATAGATATACGAGAACTTGTTGTTCGACCAATCTCTCGGAGAAGGAGAGGTGGTCGATATCACTTCTCTCTGTATGCATATATGTTCATGGCGATCTTCTGTTTCCTTCGTTTGCTTACTAGCTAGCTAGCGTGTCTAGTCCTCTCTATACGTATATATAGTACGTAGCGTCGACCAAGCACGGACATAAGAGAGGACACTTCTCTCTATTAATTAGCTATCTAACACTATATATATATATATATATATATATATATATATATATATATATATATATATAACACCTAAATTAACCCCCCAAAACCCCCAACCCCTCCCCCCCCTTTCTAAAAAAACAAAAACCCCAGCCCCTGAAATACTGACGCGTGGATGCCTATTGGTCCCGGTTGGTGCCACCAACCAGGACCAAAGGCCCTCCTGCCTGGGCTCAGCACACCAGCCACGTGGAGGCCCATCTGTCCCGGTTCTGGACTGAACCGGGACTTAAGAGCTAGGGCATTAGTAACGACCCTTTAGTCCCGGTTCAGGAACCGGGACAAAAGACCCTTACCAACCGGGGCTAATGGTGGTTTATCTACTAGTGCCTTTGGTTTCTGCAGGGCCACTTGAACTCTAATAACTAGTTTTAATCCATCTAAGAACCTGGTTGTGTAGTGTAGTGGATAAGGGACTGTTTCATAAACAATTAGCTGGTCATATAGATCTGCAAATCGGTCTACATAGTCCTCTACTGTTGATGTTTAGCAATATGGAAGAGCTTCCTAATTAACTGTTGGTGATGGTTCCTACCAAACCTATTATGCAATAAATGACAGTACTGCTCCCAACTCGCATTTGGTACTCTCCGTTGGACAGACTCCAGCCATCGAGCTGCAGCTCCTTCAGAATATGCTGACTCGAGAGATATCCGCGAATCCAGAGGAGTACCCCCAACGCATGAAGTAATCTTCCCAACAGTTCTGCCACAACCTGGGATTACTACCGTCAAATGAGACAATTCAATGCATGAACCAGGAACAAATCGGCCATGAGCATCTGAAACGAAATTTTCCTCAGCAACTGAACTTTCATAAATCAGTTTTGCTAAAACACATCTAGATGTGTCCTAAGTATTTCACATCTAAGTCATATGTTATTGATTTTACGTGAAGATTCATACAAGCATTTTCTTTTGTCCTTTTTCTGTCCCTTTCTAATTTGATTGAGTTATTTAGATGTGCAATAACTAGTGCACATCTAGATGTGCCCTAGACAGACCCTTCATAAATTTATGCCCACCAGCGCCTCTTGCAGGTGATTGCACATATATATCTGCACCGCTTTCCTCTGTGTTCCTTCTCCTTACAAAATTTAGTAAAGAATAGCGCGGATCCACTAGATTGATCAACAGTAGGTGTTGATGGTTCAGAAAATTGCACACCAGTACTTGGCCGATCTTCATTGTTGAATTCCTGACGGATCTTGTTGATGACGAGACCGAGCTCCTCGCACACGGCATCGATCCGATTGGTGATGACGCTTTCTAGCCATGTAGAGTTTTCGTAGAGGAGCTTGCGGACCGCACAGATCTTGCCTTCCTGCTGCTCATGGTGGCGCTTGTCAAGATCTCCCGTGATGCCGGCCTTGAGAAGTTTGAAGATAGTACACCCCTCTTGCGACAGATCCTCCATGATCTCCTCTTGGCGGCGCTCCTTGTACCTCATCGGATGGCGATAATGTGGCAACTTTTTTCAAATTTGTGAACTTGTTTTCAAAATTGCTGAACTTTTTAAAATTAGATAAACTTTTTTTCAAAATTGGAGAATTTTTTAAAATATGCGATTTCCTTAAAATTGATGTTTTTTTAAAGAGAAAAAATGATGAACATTTTTTTTCAAATTCATGAACATCCTTGAAATTTTTTGATGATTTGTTTTCGAATTCCTTGTTTTTTGTATATTTTTACAAATCCGTGAACATTTTTTATTTCCAGACTTTTTGTGAAATTTTTCTAAATAGTCAATAGTCGATGTGGGCCCTGATCATCGGTCAACAATGAGCAATCAACGGGGAACTGATTAAAACGAGTGAACCGGGGAAATAAAAAGCCACGCGAACTGAGACGTTCTTCTGTAGCGAGCGATCAAGGGATCCAAACTAGCTCTCACACATTTATTTGCCGCGGCCGAGATGGGAGGTGCGTGAGCCCCAGTTCTCCTAACCAAAGTTGAACGTGCCGACTAGGCCAAATCCCTAACTAAGAGGTACTCCTTGCAAAAATCACTCTCACATTCGCAGGTTTCGACAGGTGGTGCGCTGCACTCGACCTAGAAGTTTTCTTTTTTTTTCATAGATTCACTTATTTAAAAAATGTATCTCTTAAATCATGCGCTCAATTTTCGCATCATTTTAACCGTTTGATTCCTCGCGTCGAGATTTTCAAAATTAGACCTCATGTTGATAGGTTTCGACAAACTTCTTTTTCACGAAAAAAAACAAACGAACAAAGTCCAAAAGGGAGCACTTTTTTCCCTTTCCGAAGAGACACCACTATGCCTCTCGCGGATGAAAATGTGTGCCTCCACAAATAGCAAATACGTGACGCGTAAAAAAAGCCCGTCTTTTTCCTTTCGGGGAGGCATGACAGTCCCTCACGTGGAAGCAAATCTATGCCTCCCCGAGATGTAAATTTGTGCCTCTCTCAAAAGAAAAAAAACATTTTTTCCGTTTCCGAGAGGTACGACTATGCCTCTCGCAGAAGCAAATCTGTACACGAGAAGCAAATTTGTGCCTCTCGCGGAAAGAAAAAAAATATATTTTTCCTTTCCAAGAGGCCCGATTGTGCCTCTCATGGAACCAAATACGTGCCTCCACGAGAAGTAAATATATGCCTCTTACAGAAGGAAAAATGTGTTTGTTTTCTTAACGAGAGCCACGACTATGCCTCTCGCGGAAGCAAATCCATGCCTCCATGAAAAATAATTTTGTGCCTCTTGCGGAAGGGAAAAACATGTTTTTTTTCTCTTTTCGAGAGGCATGACTGTGTCTCTCGCGGAAGCAAATCTGTGCCTCCACGGGAAGTAAATTTGTGCCTATTGCAGAATAAAAAAGAAAAACATTTTTCCTCATAATTTTTAAATCTTTTTTCTTCAAATCCTAGGGAAAACCTAGAAGCCGAAAAAAACAAAAACAAATCATCTAAATGAAGAAAGCACATACACAAAAAAGTAAAAAAAAAATCCAGCGAGAGCGCCCAGAGCGAGACTCGTGGCGATGGCTGAGAGCGCGGTGTGCTTTCAGCCCACCAAAAGGGACCCTTGTCGGGACTCCAGAAGAAGTCCTCCCTGACTAGTTGCTCTCCTGATTAGGAGCACTCTTCTCCACCCGTGCGGGTGGAAATGAGCAAACGTGCACCCTGCTGCACATTTTGAGCTGGCCAATCGCTAGTGCCCCTGTTTTATTTCAATGCAATCTTTTGTTTTTATCTTATTTTAGGAAAACATTTTGCTTTCATAAAGTTCTGAATTTAAAAACATTCATGAATTTCAATGATTGCAAATCCGGGTTTTTTTTCCTTCTGGAAAATCAAAATGTTTGTAAACTAAAAATTTGCGACGTCAAAGTGTTGATGAATTCAAAAAAGTCTCGCGAATTCCCAAAAAGTTCATGACTTGTTTTATATATGTAAAATTTAGAAAATCATGCGTTTTAGAAAAGGTTTGCAAATTCAAGTAATGTTCATAAATTTAATAAATGTTTTTGAGTTCAGAACAATTTCATGAATTCAAATAATGTACATGAATTTCAGATAAATGTTTGTGGGTTCAAAAAAGGTTCACAAGTTTGAAATGTACACTGATTAAATAAATGTTCATGAATTTCAAAGAATTTTCAAATGTTCATTAGTTAAAATAATCTTAAATAACATTTAAGCATGTCAAAACTTGTTCTTGAATTTAAAAGAAAACACAGAAATATGAATATTTGGAAATTTCGACATTGTTTGCGATTCTAAGATATGTTCATGATTTTTAAAAGTATGTCAAATTTCTAAAAAGGATTTGAATATAAAAAGTAAAATGGAAAACCTGAAATGAAAAAAAATAGAAAGAAATAGACAATGTTTTTTGTAGAAATACACTAACAGCCTGGCCAATTTCCGTGGGAGGGGTTTCATGTTTGGCACTATCTTTTTACCCGCGCGGGAAAATAAATTAACTTCATTGTCTGAAGTACTTGGGTTTGCGCTCTAGTTAGCTGGCTTGCCAACTATGGATGTTTTGGAAGATTCTTCAGATCGACTCGGATTAGGTTTAGAAACTTTTGTGTGTCTTTTTGCTTTTTGCTTTTCGTTTTTCTGTTTTTTTTTCTTTTCTATGTGTGCTTATTATTGTTTTTTATTGTTTTCTTTATGGCTTTTATATTTGTTTTTTTGCCTTTTCTTATTTTTCGAATACAAAATTTGAATTTTATTCAAATACACGTTCAATATTTTTCAGATAGACATTGAACATAACTTAGTACATGTTGAAAAAAAATATGTGTTAAACCTTTTCACGTACACTTTCAATATTTTTCCAACACATGTTAAACAATTTTTAATGCATGATGAACTTTTTTTAGCACGCGTTGAACATTTTCATCAATTCCATTAATAGTTTTTTAATGTGCAAAACGTTTGTTAAGTGTTAGAACTTTTATTTTTGAATGGTTGTAAACTACACATGATGTATAACAACACTAAAATAGCTATGAATAAAACTCCACCGTGCGGCGAACAAAACAAGAGGGGAACAAGGATAGAACTATTCTCTTCACAATTATTAGATTTATGAAACCTAGACACGATGTAAAAACACTCATACAAGGGGAATTACAATTGGTAGGCTTTCAACACCGCCTTTTGGATGTATAATACTATTCATAATTGAGAGTAGATTTTCAAAACATCAGTTCATCGGAGGACTTTATTTTAAATAGTTCAAACATCACATTCAAAATTTTAAGAAGACCTGAAAATAATTCTACATGATCATATGGATGGACATTACACATGTGTAAAGTTTGGTGATGAAACAACTAAACATGTGAGCTATACAAAAATGAAAAAAATGGCGATTTATAATTAGTGAATAATACACGCATTGTTCATCTTTCCAAAATCATCATTTTTTTCGTTTGTGTGTAACTCCCATGGTTACTTATTTCTTAAAGAATTTGCACATATGTAACATACATCCATATGAACATGTGGAATTAATTTTGGAACTTTTTGAAACATCGAAATATCATTTTGGAAATTATTGAAAATATAGGCTCCAATGCACCCATCCACCAAAGTGACTTTTTGTTCATAATGTAACAATACTAGCATAATAGTGGATAAAACCCCATTGCAAACGAACAAATAAAAAAGAGGGAAAACAATGCTAGAACTATTTCTACATGACCATTGGATGTACAAAAAGATGCACGGGGTGTAGAACACTATTATACCTGTAAAATGGGGATTGCAATAAGTGTTTTTTATTGGAGAATAGTTACATCCATTAGAACAAAAATGAAGCAGGGTGTACCTCATCTTAAGGGGTAGCCTCGTGAGGTTGTGGAGCTTATTGATGTAACTAGAGTGATTAACCACAAGCAAGAGAATTGTAGCACCCAAAAATACATGGCTATCAAGCGCCATTAAAACAAAGACGGGGATGAAGAGGGGAAAATCAGGAATATAGGAAAAAGGTTTAGTATAATGAATACTGACCCGAACATTTTTTTTACCAAATAACCGTTTTACCCGAGCCGTATTAACCAAATTAACCAAACGCCTAGGGCTACTTGAGAGGGGGGTCAGTTCTCCTTCCCCCACTAAGTTTTCTAAAACTATGCAAGTTTAGTCTGTGCTATTTTTGTTACTTTTCTTAAGGGTCTGACTATACAACATATAGATGTGAGATATTATCTCACATCTAAGTTATGACATATTCAAAAATACAAAGTTGTACATGGTTCTACGCACACCCACGTGAATAGCAAATTCAAAATATATACTAGGAAAATTGGAAAAAAAAAATTTGCGGCAACAAACTTGGTCGACCATTCTACTCACGTGTAAAGTTTCATAAAGTATTGACACCTGTGGTATTCTTAGTGAAGAAAATACAATTGGGACCTCACTATTCATTAAATAGTGTTTCTTAATATAGCTTTGATTTTTGTCATTTTTGCCCAGAATAATAAGGATGTAAATTCTTTGTGAAACTTCATATGCAGGTATATCGGTTGACTAACTATGCTACAAAAAATGTCTATATCTTTTTTGTTTTTTTCTAGTATTTTTTCGAATTTACTATTCATAAAAGGTGTGCGTGGAACCACGTTCACCAAATCCATGTCCCATCTTATTTGTCTTTTTCATGACTAAAGCGGGACAATATTTTTTTGAAAGTAACCCTAGTGCACTGGGTATGAATTGAACTCGGGACCTCATACAAAGGAACGAGAGCTCCTACCACTACAACTAATACATGATGCTAACATATAGAGCACAGCGTCCAGACTAGAAGACACGTTTGAAAATTTTGGAAACCTTTTTAAAGGAATGTGACTTTTTTGAAATGTCGAGTATTTCTAAAAACACAAATGATTTTGAAATTTCAAAAACTATTTTTAAAATGTGAATAAACTATATAATTCTGATTTTTTTGAAAAACAAAAACAAAATTTGGCATTCCAAACAATTTCTTCTCGAACAAATTTTGAATACATGGAAACTTTTTGAAAATCCCCGAATAGGTTTTAGAGTGTGGACACATTAAAAAATTCCAAACTTGAGAAAATGAATAAATTTATACTATTTTTATTTTAGTAATAAATTTTCAATAAAAAAATTGTTTGCACTATTTTAAAAATGTTGACATTTTAAAAAATTATGCATTTCAGAAGAATGTTTTGTGATGTTCAAAAAAAAGATTATAGAATGAATAAAACATACTATTTAGAGAAACGTTCATGACAACTTCTCAAAAGAAACTTCACGCCTTTAAGAGAGCATGAAATTTTCTAGGAAAAAATTATGCATTGTAAATAAAATGTTCGCATATTTTTAAAAAAAAGTTTCATACCATTCAAAAAAGTGATCAGTAGGAATCTAGAAAATGCTTGGGCCTGTATTTGAAAAAAATATATTCATCATGTATTTTTTTAAATGTTTAGTGTGTGTTAAAAAATGTTCCACGCGTATACAGAAAAACATAGAGTGTGTATTACAAAAAAGGACATGTATTTGCAAAAACAAATATACAACTATATAGGGCTACTTGGTTGGGGACGAGTTGCGTGCCGAGAATGGACATGCAACTATGTCGGGCATGAGTTGCATGTTTAGCTTGGACATGCAACTGGGTCAAGTGAGTTTACATGTTGGGGTTGGACATGGAACTAGGGGTCGGGGCAAGTTGCGTGTCGAAAAACAAAGCACAAGCCTAGTTGTGAGTCAAAGGGTGGGCTTGCAACTAGGAGAACTACGAGGTGAGTTGCGAGTTGAGGATGAACTTACAACTGGGACAGCTACAAACTATGAGGCCAGTTGCGAGTCAAGTGTTGACTTATCAAGGGTCCACTTTGCAACTGGGATGAAACAAACTACGGTCCCAGTTGCGTTTCAAGCGTGTACTTGCAACTAGGATGAAAAACAAAAACACATGCCTAATTGCGAGTTGAGGGTGGGCTTGCAACTAGGAGAACTATTAGCCTAATTGTGAGTCAAAGGTGGACTTGCAACCGAGACAACTAGGAAACTATGAGCCTAGTTGCGAGTCAAGGGTCAACTTGCAACTAGGATGAAACAAATTACAGTTCCAGTTGTGATTCAATGGTGGACTTGTAACTGGGATGAAAGACAAAACACTGGCCCCAGTTGCGAACGGTGGGCTCGCAACTAGGATAAAATAAACTAGGGGCTTGGTTGCGAGTCAAGGTCGACTTGTAACTGAGACAACTATATGAAACAATGATATGAGTTGTGAGTTGAGGGTGGACTTGCAAAAGAAATGAAAAACAAAACACATCCCAGTTGCGAGTCGAGTGTGGACTTGGAACTGGGACAACAACAAACTATGGGCCTAGTTGCGAGTTGATGATGGACTTACAACTAGGAAAACAACTAACCATGATTCCAGTAGCCAGTTGAGGATGGACTTTGCAATTAAGACAACTACGAAACAATGAGCCTAGTTGTGAGTAAAGGGTCGACTGGCAATTGGGATGAAACAAACTACGAGCCCAGTTGCGAGTCAAGGGTGGACCCGCAACCAGGATGAAAAACTAAACATTGCCAAGTTGTGAGTCAAGGGTGAACTAGAAAGTGGGATGAAACAAACTATGGGCCTTGTTGCGAGTCAAGGGTGTACTTTCAACTAGGACAACTACACAAAAGTATGATACGAGTTGTGAGTCGAGGGCGGACTCGACTTGCAACTTGGACAACTACAAAAAACTGCGAGACGAGTTGTGAGTCATGAGGGTGGACTTGCAACCGAGACAACTATATGAAACTACGAGTCTAGTTGCGAGTCAAGTATTGACTTGCAACTGGGATGAAACAAACTATAAGGGTGGACTTGGAACTAGGCTGAAAAACAATTAAAACCCAAGCTCCAGTTGTGAGCCGTGGATAGAATTGCAACTCGGACAACTACGAGCCCAATTAGGAATGGATGATGGACTTGCAACAAGGGTAACTTCGGACTATGAGCCCATTTACGAGTCAAGAGTCGAGTTGCAACTAGGATAAAACAAACTACGGGATCAGTTGCGAGTCAAGGGTGGAGCTGCAACCGGAATAAAAGCAAAACACATGCCGAGTTGCGAGTCAAGGGTGGGTTTGCAACTGGGATGAAATAAACTACAGGCCCAGCTGCGATTCGAGGGTGTACTTACAACTGGGACAGCTACGCAAGACTACGATATGAGATGCAAGACGAGGATGGACTTGCAACTGGGACAAGTACATAAAACTATGATACAAGGTGCGAGTCAAGGACATACTCCCTCTGTTTTTATTTAGTCTGCATATTAGGTTTGACCGAAGTCAAACTTTGCAAAGTTTGACCAAGTTTATAGAAAAATATATAAACATTTACCATAACAAATCTATATGATGTGAAAGTACATTCAATAATGAATCTAGTGATATTGATTTTTTATTGTATATATTAATATTTTTGTTTATAAACTTAGTCAAAACTTACAAAGCTTGACTTTGACCAAAGCTAATATGCGGACTAAATAAAAACGGAGGGAGTACTTGCAACTGGGACAACTACAAACTATGAGCCCAGTTGCGAGTTGAGCATGGACTTGTGATCGGGATGAAAAGCAAATTGCATTCCTAGTTGCGAGCCAAGAATGAGTTTTGCAACTAGAATGAAAATAATTATGGGCCTAAATGCGAGTCAAGGGTGAATTTGTAACTCGAACAACTACACAAAACTAAGAGGAAATAGAAAAATAAAAAACTAAACAGTAGCTAAGCGGAAGAAAGAGAGTGAGAGCAATGAGTGACACAATTCTGCCGGCACCAACAACATAAAGTGAGAAAAGTTGCTGCCCACACGAAGTGAAAAATGACACAATTCTGGCAACAAATGCAAGGCGCGAAACGCCCCAGTGCGCTACGTCACATAGCCGGCCAACAATGGGAGGAAATCGTGAAACGGGTCGACAATGTGACACGGATCAAAACTCTGCATAGAAATTTCAGCAACAAAAGATTGTACATTTGAAAATTTAGATAAGTCATTGCTAAATCTCATCTCGATGTGTCACAATCTATGTGAAACAGAGGATCATATACTCACACTTACGCAAACATGAAAGACAATGAGAAAAATGGCCACCAGTGCGACACGAAAAACTGGCTCTACAACGCAAACACCAACACGACCCAAGGTACTTGCACTTGGGACAACTATAAACTACGAGCCTAATTGCGAGTTAAACGTGGACTTTTTATCGGGAAACACAAATTGCATGCCTAGTTGCGAGTCAAGGATGGGTTTGCAACTGGAATGAAACAATTTATGGGCCTAAATGCGAGTCAAGGGAGGATTTGTAACTCGGACAACTACACAATACTAAAAAGAAAAGAAGAAATAGAAAAATAAAAAAAGCAAAAATAAAAAAACTGAACATTAGCTCAACGGAAGAAAGAGAGTGAGAGCAAAGTGTCATGTTATTCTATACAAAAATTGAACCCGCACCCACAACGTAGAGTGAGAAAAGCTGCTGCCCGCACAAAGTGAAAATTGACACAACCCGACAACAAATGCGTTCCGCAAAACGCCCCCAATGTGCGGGACGTCACATAGCCGGCCAACAACAGACATAAATCACGAAATGGGTCGACAATGTGACGCGGATCAAAACGCTGCCCGAAAATTTCAGCAACAAAAGATTGTACATTTGAAAATTTAGATAAGATGTTGCTAAATCTCACCCCGATGTGACACAACATATGTGAAACAGAGGATCATATACTCACACGTAAGCAAACATGGAAGATGATGAGAAAAACGGCCACCAGTGCGACACGAAAAACCGGCTCGACAACGCAAACACCAGCACGACCCAAGGTACATGCATGTGAACAAAACAATTTTGCACGATACATACATGTTTGATCCAAAAAAAATTAACGAACAAAAACAAACAAAAAATACGTGTGGCTTGTCCATTTTTTTCATTTTTCACCTCTTGCGGTAAGATAACAAATAAGGAAAAAAATGCAACTAATAATGTGATGCAGGGTGTGTTTGCACGAGCTACAACCCATGCATGCAGCTACACATACGTGCAAAATCGACCACAGACCCCAAAACGATGTGCAAAAAAGCGTTCAATAAAAACCTATGGATCGATACGTGAAACAAACTAGTGCAAGCGCAGTCTGCGGAAGAACACCCCTAAAAAACGTGAGAAAAAAACAACGCGCTGTGCTGAGAAAAAAGAACGAATCTTAAAGGCCTTCCATCCTATGGTGATAGAGTTAGATGTGAGGTAACTATTTTATATCTAGATGTGAAATAATAAATCTATTTTCTTAATGTTGTTCCTTTTGTTATATAGCTACTAATCCCGGCTGAGACAATTTATATGGATCGGAGGAATAGTAGTTAGCTTTTGTATATAGTTTTCTCATATTTTCCTTTATTAACATAATTTTTAGTACCCATCATTAAAATCATGGGGCCAACTTTCGTGAAGTCCAAATGATTTGTGCCTTTCTTATTGAAGATTTATCGATCAGTTGGAAAAACAATCATTTGTATTACACATAAACATTATAATGTTACTCTATTTCTTTAGTATATATCCCCCTTTCAAAAATACTTGAAATGCTAAGTTTGTCCTAAGTCAAGCATCTTTAAGTTTGATCAAATTTATTGCAAAATATATCAATATCTACAACACCAAATTGGTTTCACTAGATTCATTGTAAAACATATTTTTCATGTTGTATAAATTTAATTTTGAAGATGTTAGTAAGTTTTTCTGTATACATGATCAAACTTAAAGAAGTTTTTTTTTCTTTTTTGTGAGGGAAACTTAAACGAACATAAAACTTATTTTAGAACGGAGAGAGCAGTAGCACAACAAGGTGCCAAGTTTGGACGGCTTTTAGGGATCACATCAGTTGGGTTAATTAATTAGCACGAGGAATATCCCCACAGCGACATCTGCAGATCTCCCTCGTTCCTGTCGTGCTACACTTTGTTGGAATACATATACTCACGGGTCAACATACTCACATCGCCAATATCGTGGGCGCTACACTGCTACCACTACCTGGACTTGCCAGTAGCAGCTGGCTGCATCGGATCATCAGGTCTCGTTGTCGCCGCGTCTCATGTTCATCTTGTTACGAAATTACAGTGCCAAACATGTCATCCCGTACGCACGTTACGTGCGAGCATGTTCACCCGTCTCGCCGGAATGCAGGAGTAGTTTACAGACAATGACGAGACGAACCAACGAAGACGACGAACAAGGGAGACGTTGGGGCCTATGTCAGAGAGTTCACACGCGCGCGCCAGGCCAGGCTGTGCCCCGGCCTCGGAACCTAAGCCGCGGCCACTCCGCATGCGCCCGGCACGCACCGCCCGGCCGCCCGCCACGCCTATTCTTAGCTCTCCCCGCCACCTCCGTCGTCGCGTCGTCCCTCCTCCTCCCCACCACCTCCAGGCTCCCGCCTTTCTTTAGCCGCCGGCGCGCGCGCACGCCTCCCATTAATTAATCCTCCGCCACCCGCGCGCGCCGCGCTCGCCATGGCCGGCGACGGCGCCGGCGCGGCCGGGCTGCTCCTCCTCCTGGCCCTGGCCGCCCTCGTCGCGGCGGCGGCGGCGGCGTCCGAGGGCGACGTGCTGCTGGCGCTCCGGGCGACCCTGCGCGGGCCATCCGGCGACCGCCCCCCGGCGCCGCTCGACCAGTGGGTCTCCTCCGCCAGCACCGGCCCGTGCCAGGACCCGATCTGGTACGCGGTAAAGTGCTCCTCCAACAAGGTGCTCGGCATCCGCCTGGAGTACCTCGGCCTCCAGGGCAACGCCCCCGACATGGCCCCGCTCGCGGCCCTCACGTCCCTCCGCGTGCTCAGCTTCGCCAACAACAACCTCACCGGCCCGTTCCCGCCCGGGCTCACCGAGCTCCCGGCGCTCAAGATGCTCTACCTCTCCCGGAACCGCCTCAGCGGCGAAATCCCCGGCGACACCTTCGAAGCCATGATGGGGCTCAGGAAGCTCTTCCTCGCCGACAACGCCTTCACGGGCGCCATCCCGGACACCATCACCTCGCCCAAGCTGCTCGTGGTGCAGCTCGCCAGGAACCGCTTCCAGGGCAACATCCCGGACTTCGACCAGAAGGACCTCCAGCTCTTCGACGTCTCCCACAACCGACTCTCCGGCCCCATCCCGCAAGGCCTCCGGCGGTTCAAGGCCGCCTCGTTCGAAGGTGAGTTCGTTCCTTCGTTCATTGCACAACGACGTGCACGTACGTTTACTTAGGCCATGTACAATGGGAGGTGCTTAGGAGAAGTGCTTATAAAAAAATAAACCAGGCTTTCCTTAAGCACCGGTGCTTATTTGTACAGGGTAGACGCTTAACTAAGCGTCTCTTCTATAAAAATAGACACCAGTGCTTGAAAAACTCGATTTATTTTTCTAAGCACCTCTCTAAGCACCTCCCATTGTACAAGGCCTTAGCTTGCTGCATGTGGCTTTCGTTCGATTGTGCTTGGAATTGTTTTGTGTGAATCTTAAATTATTTTCATTCGAGTGCAGTTAATTGTAGGTAGAGGTAGCGTTAAAATTAGTTAGTAGTCGTAATAGGATGGTTTGGGTGTTACGGAGCCAAACTTAATTTTTCATTTTGGCATTTGCCGCGCTCAGTTCAGCAAGTTATTATTAATTCCAGGGAACTAAAGATTGATGGAGTAGAGAGCCGGTAGTAGCTTTCGCTGCAAGAACCAGGTCAAGATCCTCGCAAAAAAAAAAAGAACCAGGTCAAGAAAAAAATGAACCCCCTCAAAATTAATATAAATTAACGTGGATATGCCTTGCTTAGCTGGCTAAGCAAACAGTGCCTGGGAGAAGGGACACAAGTACTCTACTAATTCTTTTTCAATATACTATCTTTTTCTGTGAATAAATTCAATATACTACTAATGTTTAAAGTTTTATTATTAAACATGTTAAGAAAATATAAGAGCAAATATAATAGAGTGATGTAAGTGGGCTAGAATTTATATATTTTTGCTGAGGTGGAGGAAAGAGAATAGAAGGGAAAAGAGAAGCAGGTTACAGATGAACAACAAACAGCACACATGTGCTCCTAGAAACTCTATGAGAGTGTAAGGTGGATTATAGTAGTATATATTCATAGCTAACTGTTATTCGGTTATAAGATTAACAATAGATGATATGGCAATAGCATATAACTAGCAGCCCGCTATACTATTAACAATGCTCTAAAGCTGAATTGTTAGGAGTGCCATCAGTCGTCACATACTTCAACACTGATGTGTCTAGGATGTGACTTACGGAGAAGAAATCACATGGCTATATCGTAGCTCTACAACGCTAACCTTTCCTAAACCAAGAACAAGCAGAAGTAAGAGGAACCCTAAACCAGTCTCAGACGTCAGGGCACCGCAAAGCAACCTCAAATGTCCAGGCGGATGGCTTGGTCACTGACCGGTCCTGAAAATTCGATCTAAACGGCACCTCAAATGAGCCTCAAACGCTCGGGCTGACCGTCACCCCTTATATCCAGCCGAAATATGGGACGGATATGGGAGCGTTTGGGCACGTCGGACTGACGATGGGGCTCCCGCGGAATCGCCCGAAAACTCGGTGGTCCAACAGACGTCTTCTCCGGTGGGGGGTGTGAACGCCATGTGGCGCCGGTCCGGCTCGCCGCCCGAGGCCAAATTCGGCTATTTAAGCTGGCCGACGTCCCCCAACCCTAGCCCATCCACCTTCCCCATCTCCACGCCGCCGGACCAAGCCCATCCATCTCCTCTCTCCCGCTCTGCCGCTCTTCCTTCGGCTTCTTCATGGTCCGACAAAAGATAACCATGTACGCTATGCTCACATCATAGCACCGGTACCAGATCGAGCAGGTGACCTAGGCGAGGCGCCACGCGCGCCGCCCACATCCTTCTCGGGCTGCCTCCCGACTCGCCGGAGATGGAGGAGGAGGAGCAGGCGGAGGAGGAGGAGGGAGAGCAAGATCAACCGGCTTCGATGGAGGTGGCGGATCCGGAGGAGGATGAGGCGGAGCAACCGGAGCAGGGGCTAGCGCCAGCTCCGGGCTTCAACATGGAGGACACGGAGGCAGCCTTCGCCATCACCCAAGCAGACGAAATGGCGGAACAGCAGGCCATCCTGGACGCTAGGATAAGGCCTATGTGAAGGCCAACCGGCAGTTCATCCGGCAGGAGTGGGCGGCGACCTACAAACTCTTTGACGAGGTCGAAGTAGAGATGGATGCGGAGGCCGACGCGGACGAGCCGGAGCTGCGTCTGCCAGACATGTACCCGTAGCCAGGTATGGAGACAGTGGATATCTTCGATGAGGACTAGGGTAGTTGATCTACGGTAGTACATCGATTTATTTTCTTTGCATGCTTTTGTGTGGATTTAAGATTTCTAGTATGAGGTGTCGGGATGCAGGTGAGGGAATTTGAGGACTGGCCGGTCACTGCCCACAGACTCGCTTGGGCGCGTCCACGGGTGTTTGAAGACCCAGATTTGACTAATTCCACTATAGACGCCCTAAGAAGATGAATGTATCTACTAAATTAGTTGTACTACCCTCAAAACTTCTTGTGGTGGGGTATTGTTTGTTGTGCTAGATAGCTACGAAATAATGATATTCTAGGATGTGAAGTAAAAATAAAGGGATGTGGATAATGGGAGAGGAAATATTTAAGATATAATATTCCACAAGGTATGCTCTATGAAGTGTATCATAAAAGGTAATGTGATAAAAGCATCAATATCGTCAATTTCACCATTAACTGAGTTCAAAATAGAAAGATTCGGAATAAAAACAAAGAATTACCCAATATCTTGCTAGAACAAGATATGTGGTATTTTTAGCTTTTCTTTCTTAGCAGTTCCTTATATGTACTAGAATAAACATGTCAATAATAGGTGAGACTTCAATGGGTAGCTAAGTCTAGAGGGAAGTTGTGATAATTTACTAAATTAAGCAGGCAAGCGATGTGAACCGAACCTGTATCTTCTTCTTGGCAAGGAGATGATTTAACATTGAATTGCTCTCCCTACAATATATATAACTTACAACGTATATCCCTTTTGGTTGATCATCTTTGTTTTGGTCACCCATTTTGTTTTATCCTATTATATTATATTTTCCTTAATCCGGGCAGGGGGATTTCGTAGTACAGAAAGAAAATGGATTCCTTTTGTGGAATAGTAATCGATAGGGCCTCATTGATAAGTGCTACAAGATCTAAGGCATTGGAAATCTTGGTTATGGACCCATATTATTTAGTATGGAACATTGTCTTTTCCAAGTAAATAATACCTAGTATATGAAAGAATGAAACTGCGTTTTTGTTTTTGTGGAATAGAAGGCCCGCACCCAATGAAAGGAATATCACAATAAATGTCCCTACAAGTTGTTGTCAGCAAAGCTAAAATCATGACTACCCCTCAACAAGCCCTAGCTCTTATCCTTAGTATGAACCACCCGAAAACATCCAATTACCTTCTTGGTTGCATCCGCCCCTACTGTAGCTAGACGATTGTTCTCCATTTTCTCTTTTAACATTATTATTTTCATTCTAGCCTTCATCTTTTGATCAATATATTGGACATACAATGTCACTCTTAAAAGGGATCCAACGTGCTCTCGAGGAGTAATATGTCGTGACACAAAAAAAGAATGAATAGTTTTGTAGCTCATTATTTATTGGCCAACATAAAAAATGAATCGTAAATCTAATTTGATATCATTTGTGATCTGGAGGAGGTGAAGCAAAAAGTTAAAATTACCCAATCAATGATTCAACTCATACCTATGCCTATTGCAATTACATAGTCATGAGCAATCCCGCTAAAGTAATAGGAATTAGGCAGATATGAATAGAATCGACTATTGTTCTTTTACAATCATAGAGTGATGCTTTTCTTAAGCTTTTGAATCCATACGTACTAGGATATATATCTCACATATATAAATACCATATCCTATCCATTTGGAAACCTTGGTTGGCCACTCCTTCAATATCATATCCAAGATGTTTGGAGTAACGATTGTTACTAGGTATGCAGCTTTGAATTTGGTGAATATGATTCTACTTATGTTTTCTTATCTTGTTTTGATTATTCTACTTGACAGATTCTTTCATGGAACATGCATTGTTAACACCATAAAACTTTTTGTTAATTCTATTGGGATGATGCCACATCACAAACTACAAGGTGCATCAGATATGTACAAATCAATCTGATTAGCATTGACGAGTTTAGCTAGGCTGGTCATCATACAAATTACACTGAAATATATGTTAACTAGATGTTAATGTTTAATTTCTTGCAAGACCTATTATTTGACAGAAACAAGTAGGAACACTTGGCGTACACCAGATGGTACCAAGCGCATTATGGTGAACATATCAAATATTCAAATAGTTTACATTAACATCATTTTTGTGTTTCTTGGTGATAACGATAAGACATGATGTTTTAATACCAGCAATAATGTTAACTTATTATTGAATCTACTATTCCTTGTAAGACATAATTCACCATGAAAAATGGATATAAAAAACATAAAATTGTTTAATTTATCCTCTAGAAATTTCTATAAATTTGCCTACTTAGCATCAACCACCGTAACCCATTATTAAGACACATGCTTTAGCAATCTCTACAACGATATGTAAGAATGTTAAAATATACATAAGAACACATGACACTATACATATACACTATAATTCGGAAAATTCCAAATATCAATTCAACGAGATGTGTTTTTTTAATCCTTTTAACATTTTAGCAACTTTTTGTCATGGTTTTCTTAAGTCGCAGTGTGTCCAAAATGACAAAATGATGTAATTGTTGTTAGAGAATAGTGTTTAAATTGAGCACAAAGATGATCAATTTTTTTATAATACGTGTTGCAACTATTAAAAAACATTTTAATTAATAGCTATCAACATTGTTATGTGATTAGCTATGCCAACTAAATAGTAGAACACATACATATTAAATTGTAATATGGTAAAACAAGTTTATAAAGTGTAACATTTTAGTATAAATCATACATATTTTTAGCGTCGTCACATGGAAATTTGCTAGGATAGCACTCGAGCCCGAACAAGTAAAAAAATCCAACTAAAAACAATATGAACCTTTGAAAATCAAATAAATTTGTTAAATCCATATTTCTCTTTTGTTGAGAAACAAAATTGTTAAGAAAATACAGTTCATAAAAAATAAAGATAAACATACTTATATTAAATGTAGTTAACGTTAGAGTTAAGGTGTCTGCACAACTGAATCAAGATTTAATAACATATATTATCCATATCACATACTATATATTTAGCTACAGGATTCAGTTGCTGATTTTGATATTTGAAAAAACTTTATTTGCTTTGAATAATAATGGTTCTACCGGTGCTAATGATGTCATATATAGGAGAGATGAGGATGAAAAACTTGTTCAGGAAATATGAGAGAACACAATATAGGTAACATAATTTAAAAAGAGTAAAGAAACACCGAGAATAAGGCTATCCAGATAATCAAAAAAGTGTTTGGCCATGTGACCAAACTATTCTATACGTGTGGACATTCAAGTCTCAGTCAATGCTATATTCGTAGGATCTTACATTGAGATCCATGCAATTTTATTTTCAATTTTTTCTTTTTTCTCTGTTACATGTTATATCACTTGAGTGAGACTTGATTAAGTCTGAGTCGACTGAGACCTAGATACACCCGTAGACATTGGTGCAACATTTGCATTAGGACAAACCTAAGAAACACACCAAATTGCTTATCTGTAATCTTGCTACGATGTATGCACCCTCTCAAGTCTCATCCTAATTACTTGCCCCTGGAATCCTCAGGCAACACGGACCTCTGCGGCGCGCCGCTCGACGTTGCGTGCCCTCCATCGGCGCTTCTCGGCGCTTCAGATTCGTCAGACTCATCAGACAGCATGAGGGTCCTCATGATCATCGCCATCGCGGTGGTGGCATTCGGCGGCCTCCTCGCCATCATCGGCATAATCACGGCGCTCGTCTCCCGCCGCAAGGACAACGACGAGCCGGCCGACGCCACTGAGACACCCGGCGATGGAGGCGGCATTGCCAAGATGCAGTCTACCGCCGACAAGTCCATCAAGATCGCACAGGTGAGCAGCAGGCATTTCGTGGTCGGGTTAAAACTCTTGAACTGAAGCAGCACTGACACTTACATGATCGTGCGCGCGTGTGCAGGCTGACTCGGAGCAGCGCGGCGTGGTGGCGCCGGTGCCGTCCAAGCGCGGAGGGCGGCGCGACGGGCTGGTGTTCCTCCAGGAGGGCCGGGAGCGGTTCGAGCTGGAGGACCTGCTCCGGGCGTCGGCGGAGGTGCTCGGCAGCGGCAACTTCGGCGCGTCGTACAAGGCGACCCTGGTTGACGGGAAGCCCATGGTGGTGAAGCGGTTCAAGGAGATGAACGGCGCCGGGCGGGCGGACTTCAACGAGCACATGCGACGCCTCGGCCGTCTCGTCCACCCCAACCTCCTCCCCGTCGTCGCCTACCTCTACAAGAAGGACGAGAAGCTGTTCGTCACGGAGCACATGGTCAACGGCGGCCTGGCTCAAATCCTCCATGGCGGTAATGATAACTGATCATACATGTTTCATGTGCGTCCTGGAGTGCCGATCGATGTGAGACGTGATGGACGTCTGATGAGTGCATGCAATGCAATGCAGGAGCGACGTCGAGCCTGCCGCGGCTGGACTGGCCGGCGCGGCTGAAGATCATCAAGGGGGTGGCGCGCGGGCTGGCGTACCTGTACGAGGAGCTGCCAATGCTCACCGTGCCGCACGGGCACCTCAAGTCCTCCAACGTGCTCCTGAACGCCGACCTGGAGCCCATCCTGAGCGACTACGCGCTGGTGCCCGTGGTGACGCCGAGCCACGCGTCGCAGGTGATGGTGGCGTACAAGGCGCCCGAGTGCACGGCGGCGGGGCGGGCGAGCAAGAAGAGCGACGTGTGGACGCTGGGCATCCTGGTGCTGGAGCTGCTGACCGGCCGGTTCCCGACCAACTACCTCCGGAAGGGGCGGGAGGGCACGACGGACCTGGCCGGCTGGGTGCACTCGGTGGTGCGGGAGGAGTGGACCGGCGAGGTGTTCGACAAGGACATGCGCGACACCCGCAGCGCCGAGGGCGAGATGGTGAAGCTGCTCAAGGTCGGGCTCGGCTGCTGCGACACCGACGTCGCCGTGCGCTGGGACATCAAGGAGGCGCTGGCGCGCATCGAGGAGGTCCGCGAGCGCGACCCCGCCGACGACAGCAGCACCGCCTCGTCCTACCTCAGCGACGGCGGCGGCGCCGGCGCCGCCAGCGACCACCCGCACTCCCTCTCGACGTAACGTATAGCAAACATATGAAATTCTTGGGTCGACTGGCTGGTTGCTCCGTGCGTGCATCCATGCCAGGGGTATGTAAACTCGTCACGGCTTGGTGCGTGCGTGTATGAATCGTTAGAGTTTGTTGAGGAAAATGGAGGGGTTGATTGTGGGATGATGTTGTCGTCAGTCAGTCGTAGGGGGGATTGTTCGTGTCAGAATAAGGCCGTTTCATTTGTGTTAATTTTCCTTCGTATGATATTGATAATTGTTGCAGGGGTGGCATGCGAAGTTGCGAACGTCGTTGTTGTCACAATGTCACAATAAAGGGGGGGGGGGGGGGGGGGGGGGCAATAATTCTACACCTACGTACACTTAGAGCATTTCCAACAGCCGTCCAACGCGCGGCGCGCCAAAAATTACTTTGTCGCGTGTCTATCATCTGATTTGGCACGGCGGACAGCCACGTTAAAATGCAGTGCACGCGCGTAGCTCCAGCAGCGCACAAAAATACAGCGCGCGCGGCTCTCACGCAAACAACATATGCGCTCCATACACAAGCAAAAAGATCAAAAACAAACAAAATAAATCAACAATAAATAGTTTAATTTCGTTATTACAACTCAAACAAATAGTTTATCGTTCAATACAACAAATAGTTCAACAATACAACATCAAACGCACAAACCATGATGCTCTTTGTCAGTCATTCCAAGTCCACCACTCCTTAATGAGATCCTTCTGAAGATCATCATGCGCTGCGGGACGTCGAATGGCATGATAGGAGGCAACAAAACGGGCCACCCTTTCAGCCCTCCGTCGCATTCGCACGGGGTGTCCCAAGAGCTCATACTGAGAGTAGTCTACATCTTGCACACTCATTGTCGATGATCATGTTGTGCATGATCACACAAGCATGCAGAATGTAGCAAAGCATCTTTTGATCCCAAAATCTAGCCGGTCCTCTCACAATAGCAATTTGGACATGCAAAATCCCAAAAGCTCTCTCCACATTTTTTCTAGCCGCCGCCTGAGCACTGTGGAAATCAAGATTTTTCTTACCTTCCGGTTTTTTCAACGGCTTCACAAATGTTTGCCACTTTGGGTAGATGCCATCCGCAAGATAGTAGCCATAGTTGTATGTACG
This sequence comes from Triticum aestivum, assembly GCF_018294505.1. Taxonomy (NCBI): domain Eukaryota; kingdom Viridiplantae; phylum Streptophyta; class Magnoliopsida; order Poales; family Poaceae; genus Triticum; species Triticum aestivum. The sequence goes on along the minus strand of NC_057812.1, from coordinate 683,607,603 downwards.
ATCATTTGCTACAAACTGCATCGGTGGCAGTTCATCATTTGCAATCTTATTCATTAGTGGTGACCGGTTGACAACGTTGATGCCATTCAAAGATCCATGCATTCCAAAAAAAGCATACCAAATCCAAGTCTCTTGATCGGCCACCGCTTCAAAGATTATAGTGGAACCCTTTTTTTGACCGCGGAATTGCCCATGCCATGCCTTTGGACAATTCTTCCAACTTCAATGCATGCAATCTATTGAGCCAAGCATACTTGGGAAGCCACAAGCTTTGTTCATCTCAATAGCCTTGCGGCGTCTTCAGCATTAGGAGATCTCAAATACTCATGGCCAAACACTTGCACAATTCCGACTGCGAAGCACTTAACACACATAATGGCTTGGCTCTCACCCATGGCCAAGTGATCATCAACTAGATCAGCCGGGATACTGTATGCCAACATACGCAAAGCGGTTGTCACCTTCTGAAAGGTGCTATGCCCGAGCTCTCCGGCGGCATTCCCCCTTTGCTGAAAAAATCGTTCATGACTTGCTAGTTTCTTTGCAATGCGCCCGCACAACTCGGTGCTCATCCTAAACCGGCGACGAAAGTACGACTCCAAGTATGTGGGATTCTTCACAAAATAGTGCCTCATCAATCTGTTATGGGCATCGATCCTATCCCTCCAAATTTTCTGCTGACACAAAACTGAACCACCGTGCTTTGGTTTTTTATTGATGTGCATAGCTAGGATCATTGCAAGATCCTCCTCTTCCATATCAAATTCTTCTTCGGAAGAATCATACGATGAACTCATCTACAATGTTTAATATAAACTAGGCTATAAAAACTACAATCAACATGCATCAAATTCATGTAAAAACTGTGAAGTTTGAGCAATCCATACCTTGCGGGCGTCGATCGGCAGTGAGCGGCCGGGTGTTGTTCGTCGGAGTACTGCCGCGCGTGACGGGCGGCGGTGACTAGAGGGAGACGGAGGAAGCCGCCGCGGCGCGGGGATAGGCCAAGGAAGCGCTAGAACGTTCTCTGGAATAAATGGGGTGGCGCGGGCGGCGGCGGCGCAGCGGCTGGATGGTGTAGGTGGAGTTGCGAGTGAGCGCTCGAGAGACTAGCGCGCGGGAGCGGGCGTAGCAAATAAGCGGCGCGCGATGGCGTTTCAGCCCGCGCGCTGAACTAGATATGCCACGTGTGCGCTTTTTGCGCCTCCGCTGGAGCAACCGCAACGGTAGCACGCGCAAAAAAACACTGATTTTTTAGCACGGCGCTTATATAGCGCGGTTGTTGGAGTTGCTCTTACGGGCCTGTTACATAAACCTTCCAATAATCCCTCCGCCCCCTGATTTTAACTGCGGGCCCCGCCCTTCTAATTTCCAACTAACAAATCATCATATGCCAAACTAGCTTCACAATTTTTTACTCTCTTATTTTGAAGTGGAAAGGTTTTCAAACTTTGACCAAACCCCTTTGTTCCCGTCAGAAACTTCCAATTTATTCACCTCCAGTCATGGCAGTACAAAAAATACCAGAGGTAATAAAAATTACAACTAGGTCCGTGGACCACCTAGCGACGAGTTTAAGCACTGGAGCGAGCCGAAGGCGTGCCACCGTCATCGCCCCTCCCTCGCTGGAGCCAGACAAACCTTATTGTAGTAGACAGTCGGGAAGTCATCGTGCTAAGGCCCCATAGGACCAGCACACTAGAGCAGCAACCATGATTGATGAAAAAAGTCATAGATCGGAAGGATCAAATATGTAAACATCCAAACTAAAACCAACGAAGAACGGATCCAAGCTGGTCCACCAAAGGCCAGCACCGACCGAATCCTGCAAGATCTGATGGAGACACACCTTCACACGCCTTTCGACGATGCAAGACACACCACCAGGATGGGGATAGAACGTGAGACACATTATTCCTACTGAGGGACATCGCCGCTGTCACACAGCCCCAACCAAGACACTGAGCCTCACGAGAACGAGAATGGGGTCCCTCCCACCGGTGTGGGGCCGAGGTCATCCGCACCTCCATGGCTCAAAGGCCATTGGAGATGGGGCGGACCGGCGGCGGTGCCAATGGGTGGAAGAGGAAAGCTTGGGATCTTTTCTTGCGGATGCCGGATTAATTATGTTAACTTTGACCAAATCTAACACAAGTATTTTTGTCACACGCGGTGACAGTTTGCTACTGCTGGTAGTTTCTAGACAAATTTGTTTTTTCTGAATTTATCATGAAAATGGATCGGGCAAGTGGGTGTTTGTAGCGACCAGACCTCAAACAGTCTGATCTCTATGCTCCGGTGTCATCCCTGGATCAGTAATGCTGACACCACACAGTACTCGAAGGATTTATAGCAGAGTAGCAATCACACACTTATTACATCGGGTGTCTCAAAAGAGAACTTATTACAATAAATATGGCTTAAGGCCATCTAATAACGATAACAGCGGAAGGCTTGGAAGATAGGTGAGTCCATCAACTCCAACGGCATCACTGAGTATAGAACCACGACCTAAAAACTCCTTAATCATCGTCTGAAATATGGGACGGATATGGGAGCGTTTGGGCACGTCGGACTGACGATGGGGCTCCCGCGGAATCGCCCGAAAACTCGGTGGTCCAACAGACGTCTTCTCCGGTGGGGGGTGTGAACGCCATGTGGCGCCGGTCCGGCTCGCCGCCCGAGGCCAAATTCGGCTATTTAAGCTGGCTGACGTCCCCCAACCCTAGCCCATCCACCTTCCCCATCTCCACGCCGCCGGACCAAGCCCATCCATCTCCTCTCTCCCGCTCTGCCGCTCTTCCTTCGGCTTCTTCATGGTCCAACAAAAGATAACCATGTACGCTATGCTCACATCATAGCACCGGTACCAGATCGAGCAGGTGACCTAGGCGAGGCGCCACGCGCGCCGCCCACATCCTTCTCGGGCTGCCTCCCGACTCGCCGGAGATGGAGGAGGAGGAGCAGGCGGAGGAGGAGGAGGGAGAGCAAGATCAACCGGCTCCGATGGAGGTGGCGGATCCGGAGGAGGATGAGGCGGAGCAACCGGAGCAGGGGCTAGCGCCAGCTCCGGGCTTCAACATGGTGTTTGAGAAGACGGATGACCGAGACATAGTCTTTCAGAAGCGCTAGCACCTTACGATTGGGTAGACCGTACCACCTACATCCCCTACATCTGCTAGTCTACCACTGTAAGAGTTCGCACAACTTAATAAACTATGCCATAGCCCATAATGGCTTGTGGCTGCACACGGAAGTTTCTAGTATGAATAATCTCATGATCCCTTTGAGCCTGGGTGGCGGTCCAAAAGAAAAACAGGCAAGTCCTGGAATACCCAGGTGCCTCAATCCACCCAGATGTGTGTTTAGGTTGCCACCTTAGATAAACCATTAATTAACAATCTCACATCTGTCATGGATATCACTCACCCAATCCACATCTACTAGCATAGCATGCATAATAAGCAAACATAGAAGTAACTCTCAAAGATTTGATAATAAACAGGTAATAGGTACTACCTCATCTACTTCCCATCCGACAATTTAATTAGATCCTAATCATGCAATGTGTGAGGATTGATCTAATGCAATAAAACTGGGTTGTAGAAAAGGTATGATCAAAGTGTTACTTGTCTTGCTGATGATCCGCGAAACCTAGAGATTCAACGTAACAGGCGGCGCATTCCGGTATTCTATCGCAGACAAACAAACAAGCATACAATAAGTACTCATCTAATGCACAGGTAAAACTCAAATAGAAGATCTAACCAGAAAGTTCAACTTAAGAACCAAAGAATCAAATCGAACGAAGCAAAAAAATCAAACGGCGAAAGAAAACAACTTCGTTCTAGTAATCTGGATCTAAGCCAAATTTTACAGTAGCAAAAACTTGTTTAAGTTGATTATTCGGAAAGAGGGTTTTGAGACGAAACTCCAGGCGCTTGAATCGCCTGATTCCGATAACCGAGCGAAAAGTTATACTAAAATGAAAATCGGATCAGAAATCGCGATCAGAAAATAACCGCGGAAAATCCGACGAAAAAGAAAAACGACAAACAGAATTTTTTTTAAACAAAACCGGCACAGAATTTTTTTTAAAACAAAACGACAAACGAGCGAACCTCGGGCGACGCGCGGCTCCGGCGGATCGGCGGCGGGGCGACGGCGGCTGGCGGCGACGGCGGCGGCTGGCGGCTGGCCGCGGCGGCGGCTGCTGGCGGCGGCTGGGCCTAGGGTTTCGGGCGGCTGGCCTTCGGGCTGGTGTGGGCTGGGGGCTCGGGTGCGGTGCTATATAAAGGCGCCCGGGCGGAGTCCCGCTCGGGTACGGCCCAAAGTCGGTTTCATTTTTTTTAAAATAATTACGCTCGGAAGGAAAATAAAAAAGAAATACTAAACGGACTCCAAAAATCACGAAATAAATTTTCCTGGGTTTCTAAAATCAAGCCCGATAAAGTGAACATTTATCTGGTCCCTAAATGCAATTTTAGAAAACGCGCATTTTTTCTAAATTCAAATAAAAATACCGAAAAACTCCGAAATAAAACTTATTTGTTTTTTTATTAAATCCTCAATATTTCTATATTTTGGGAAAGTCATTTTATTCCCTCTCTCATATTTTTGTAATAGAAATAATTGATAATAAAATAAATAAAATCAAATGATCATGTTTACAAAATTTGAGAAAACTCAAATATGTAAATAACAAAATCCCCAACTCTCTCCGTGGGTCCTTGAGTTGCTTAGGATTTTCTAAGATCAAAACCAAAAGCAAAATAAAATATGATATGCATGATGATCTAATGTATAACATTCTAAATTGAAAATTTGGGATGTTACAAACCTACCCCCCTTAAGATGAATCTCGCCCTCGAGATTCGGGTTGGCTAGAAAATAGGTGAGGGTGGTCCTTGAGAAAATCTTCCTCTCGCTCCCAGGTGGCTTCATCCTCCGTGTGGTGGCTCCACTGAACTTTGCAAAACTTGATAACCTTGCTGCGAGTGACTCGGCTGGCAAACTCGAGAATCTTGACTGGTATCTCCTCATAGGTCAAATTGTTATCCAACTGAATTGCTTCTAATGACACTGTGTCTCTCAAAGGTATGTCAGCCATCTCCGCATGACACTTCTTCAACTGAGAAACGTGGAACACATCATGAACTCCTGTCAATCCTTCTGGCAATTCCAACTTGTAGGCCACTTCTCCCATACGCTCCAAAACTCGATATGGCCCTACAAATCATGGCGCTAACTTCCCCTTAACTCCAAAGCGCTTAATCCCTCGAAGTGGGGATACTTGAAGATAAGCTCTATCTCCGACTTCGTAAACTGTCTCCTTGCGTTTAGAATTTGCGTAGCTCTTTTGCCTGGACTGGGCTACCTTGAGCCTATCGCGAATCAACTTCACCTTCTGTTCAGACTCTTTAATCAGATCTGGTCCAAACAACTGGCGGTCTCCAACTTCGTCCCATAACAACGGTGTCCTACACCTCCTTCCGTACAGAGCTTCGAAAGGGGCCATCTTCAAACTGGTCTGATAGCTATTATTGTAAGAGAACTCTGCATATGGCAAATTATCGTCCCAACTAGATCCATAATCTAGCGCACAAGCTCTCAGCATATCCTCCAAAATCTGATTGACTCTCTCGATCTGTCCATCTGTCTGCGGATGAAAAGCTGTACTAAATTTTAGCCTAGTACCCAAAGTCTCATGCAACTGCTTCCAGAACTTTGAGGTAAACTGGGTTCCTCTATCTGATACGATGCTCCTCGAAACTCCATGCAAACATACGATCCTGGTCATGTATATCTTTGCCAACTTAGCACTGCTGTAAGTGGTCTTTACTGGGATGAAATGAGCTACCTTCGTCAATCGATCAACTACAACCCAAATCGAGTCATAGCCTGAATGAGTCCTTGGTAATCCCGTGATAAAATCCATGCCTAGCTTATCCCACTTCCATTCGGATATCGGCAATGGTTGCAACAATCCTGCTGGCTTCTGATGCTCTGCCTTTACTCTCTAACATACGTCACAAACTGCTACATACTCCGCAATATCCTTCTTCATTCCAGTCCACCAGAAAATATCCTTCAAATCCAAATACATCTTGGTATTTCCTGGGTGAATCGAATACGGTGAATCATGTGCCTCTTGCAGAATCAACTTTCCGATCTCCGGGTCATTGGGTACATAAACACGGTCTTCAAACCATAAGGTATCGTGCTCATCCTCACGAAATCCTTTAGCTTTTCCTCCTTTCATTTTCACCTTTATGGAAGCAATCCCTTTGTCAGCTTTCTAAGCTTCTCTGATTCTATCCATCAAAGTTGACTGAATTTCCAACATTGCTACATAGCCTCTCGGAACTAGTTCCAAACATAGTTCACGAAGGTTTTCTGCTAACTCCTTGGGTATTTCTCCCGTCATTAACGTATTGACATGACTCTTACGGCTCAATGCATCAGCTACTACATTAGCTTTTTCGGGATGGTAATGCAATCTCATATCATAATCCTTGATGAGCTCCAACCATCTCCTTTGTCTGAGGTTCAACTCCTTCTGCGTGAAAATGTACTTCAAACTTTTGTGATCCGTGGACACCTCACAATGATTTCCACTGAGGAAATGTCTCCATGTCTTCAATGCATGCACTACGGCTGCTAACTCCAGATCATGCGTGGCATAATTCAATTCGTGAGGCTTCAGTTGTCGTGAAGCATACGAAACAACTCTCCCTTCCTGCATAAGCACTGCTCCAAGTCCTCGACGTGAAGCGTCGCAATACACCTCATAATCCTTGGTCTGATCTGGCAAAATCAACACTGGTGAGGTAACCAAACGGTTCTTCAATTCCTGGAAACTAGCCTCACACTCCTCACTCCATTTGAACTTAGTATCCTTCTTCAACAACTCCATCATAGGCTTCGCAATCTTTGAGAAATTCTCAATAAATCTCCGGTAGTATCCTGCGAGTCCCAGAAAACTCCGGATCTCTCCAACTGTTGTTGGGGCTTCCCACTTGGTCATGGTTTCAACTTTAGCGGGATCTACTGCTATACCTTCTCCAGATATAACGTGTCTGAGGAATCCTACTTCCTTCAACCAAAACTCACATTTGCTGAACTTGGCATATAATTGGTGTTCTCTGAGCTTTCCAAGTACCAAACGCAAATGCTCCTTATGCTCCTCTTCATTCTTTGAGAATACCAGAATATCATCGATGAAAACCACGACGAACTTATCCAAAAACTCCATGAACACTTTGTTCATCATGTTCATAAAATAGGCAGGCGCTTTAGTCAGTCCAAATGACATAACGGTATACTCATACAGCCCATACCTGGTGGTAAAAGCTGTCTTCGGAATATCCTGTTCTCGAATCTTCAACTGATGGTACCCTGATCGCAAATCGATCTTGGAAAACACTTTAGCTCCTTGCAATCGATCAAACAGATCATTGATCATTGGTAGCGGGTACTTGTTCTTGATTGTTACTTCGTTCAATCCTCGATAATCAACAACCATCCTTAACGATCCATCCTTCTTCTCCACTAGAAGTACTGGCAATCCCCAAGGCGAAGAACTTGGGCGAATGTATACCTTATCCAGTAACTCCTTAATCTGCTTCTTAATCTCCACCAAATCCTTTGCTGGCATCCTATATGGTCTCTTTGATATTGGCCCAGTGAAAGCTCAATCAAAAACTCAATGTCTCTATCTGGTGGCATGCCTGGCAACTCTTCGGGAAATACATTAGGAAAATCCTTTACCACTGGTACTTCCTCCTGCACAACTCCTAATAAGGAATTTACTTGTGTCATGTTTGGTGCATGTCGGGATACATACTTGATCCTTCTCCCTTCTGGTGTGGTAAGCAAAATTGACTTACTAGCACACTCAATATTCCCTTCATACTTTGATAACCAATCCATGCCTAATATCACATCCAATCCTTGAGACTCCAATACTACTAGGTCTGAGGGAAAAACATAGTTACCAATCCTTAATGGTAACTGATCACACCATAGACTAGCCACATACTCTGCTCCTGGCAAGGTTACTAACATGGGTGACCTAAGGGCTTGGGTTGGTAGGTTATTCTTATCCACAAATCCCCTTTATATGTATGAATGCGATGCACCGGTATCAAAAAGAACAAGTGCAGTAAATGACTTGACCAAAAACTTACCTATTACTGCATCGGGCTGAGCTTCAACCTCCTCCACGCTAACATGGTTCACATGTCCCCTGTTGAAAGGGTTCGGCTTCTTCCCAGAACTTCCATTGCCATTTTGGCCTTCAGGACATTCATTGGCATAGTGTCCGGTCTTGGAACACTTGAAACAGGTGACCTGACTCAGATCTCTCTTGGCTGGGGTTGATGGGGTGTTGCGGTTCTGTCCATTACTTCCTCCATTCCCATTACCATTCTTGGTGCCATTGTGATTATGCGAGCTACCTACTCCATGGGTATGCTGAAAATGTCCTCCCAGTCTAGGGGTAAAACGTGGCTTCTGCTGAGCTCCGGAATTATACTTTCCTTGTCCATACTTCCTCTTGCGGTTCTCAATTTGCTGCTGCTTCCCTTCAATCATAAGAGCACGATCTACCAACTCCTGGTAGTTGTTGAAGGTGGCTACCATCAACTACATACTCAACTCATCATTCAATCCTTCCAGGAATTTCTCCTGCTTAGTTGCATCCGTAGCAACGTCATCTGGGGCATAACGTGCTAGCTTACTAAACTCCTCCACATACTGGCCAACTGTCTGTCCTCCTTGGCGCAAGTTACGAAACTCACGCTTCTTCATGGCCATTGCTCCTGCTGAAACATGGGCAGTACAAAAAGCCTGTTGAAACTGGTCCCATGTGACAGTGTCGACTGGGAAGGTGGCTGTGAAATTCTCCCACCAGGATGCTGCGGGTCCTTCTAACTGATGTGCGGCAAACTTAACCTTCTCCGCATCTGTGCATCCTGCTGTGGTCAACTCCCTAGCTATCTTGCGGAGCCAATCATCTGCTACTATCGGCTTGGTGCTACTGGAAAACACCGGCGGATTCAGCCTAAGAAAACGGGCTAAGTGGTCAACAGGTGGTGGTGGTGGTGGGTTGTTGTTGTTGTTTCCCTGATTCTGATTCTGAACTAGCAACTGCATCAAAGTGTTCTGCTGCTGGATCAACTGGGTGAGCTCCGGTGGAAAGGCAAATCCGGGGTCACGTCTCGGAGGCATCTGAGGGTTTAGAAAAGATGAGATATAAGAATAGAGGGGGTCGAAAGAGAAAACACTACCCATATGCACATGAGGCAAAAGCAAACAATTCACTTCAATCAAACAAACAAAGGCATTCAATCGATCTATCTATCGCAAAGTGCTCGGACTACTATATTTACATGGTGGACTACTACTACTGATGAGGTGGTCTACTAGAAATATTCTACGGTTGTAGACTCCATGATATCTGCTCCTGCTTCATCAACATAGTCATCATTGCTACTATCTTGTTCTGAGTCGGTGCCGTCAATGATGATGTAGTCTTCCGGGCTAATCTCCTTGGGTTCTTCGTCTTCATCTACTGGTGTCGGGCCTCCCACAAATATTCCAATCTTCTTGATCAGATCGTCATTCTTCTCCACCAATACTTCAATTTCTTCTTCATAATCTTCACGTGTAGACTTGAGTTCTTCCTCCAGTTCCTTGATTCTAGTCTTAGCCTTCTTCAGATCTATCATGTCGGCGCACATCTGATTCTCCTGTCATCGAATGTGCTGATTTAACTCATGAATAAAAGCTGCAATTGATCTATCTTTCCTGGTGCTGATCATCTCCCAGTGTTCATCTCGGCGCCTACAAATCTGGTAGATAGTAACCTTGAGATCCTTGCGGTAGACTTCTCCAATGCATCCCATGGCGATGTGAGCTGCCATACTCTTTCCTAGACTCCAAGTTGGTGCATCAAAAGAAAACTCTATGGGCTCAGTGACTGGCATGAACGTCCTTCCTGGAACTTGAACTTGAATCATCCAGCGCTCTTCTTCAGGTAAAGTGGCGTTGTAGGTTCCCGTGAAGCTTGGTACTCCTATGTTCAGGTATCTAGTGACTTCCTTCAAGTGGCATCCAAAGGGTGTATCTTCATCTGGTTGTGTGAACTTGTTCCTTGCATCCACCATCCTAAAGAGTAGAAAAGATGAGAGGTCAGAAGAGAAGAGAGTGAGTAGTGAGCTAGGTCTTTAGCTTAGTGGTCGTGTCCTACAGTCAGCATGTGCTCTGATACCATCTCTGTAGCGACCAGACCTCAAATAGTCTGATCTCTGTGCTCCGGTGTCATCCCTGGATCAGTAATGCTGACACCACACAGTACTCGAAGGATTTATAGCAGAGTAGCAATCACACACTTATTACATCGGGTGTCTCAAAAGAGAACTTATTACAATAAATATGTCTTAAGGCCATCTAATAACGATAACAGCGGAAGGCTTGGAAGATAGGTGAGTCCATCAACTCCAACGGCATCACTGAGTATAGAACCACGACCTAAAAACTCCTTAATCGTCGTCTGAAAAGTCAGCAACATTAACGTTGCAGCCCGAAAACGGGTCAGCACATGGAATATGCTGGCAAGGTAACACATAGAGAGTAATGGAGTGCAACAGCTATACTATATGCATATTTGGCTGGTGGAAAGCTCTATGGTTACAGTTTTTGCGTAAAGCCAATTTTTCCCTACTTCAAAGGAATAAATTTAATTACTATCATGGTGGTTGTTAAACATTGAGAATGGTTGACAGCATTCTCAATCCCAATTAAATATCATCATTAACCCAACAAAATTAACTTTAGAGTAACATGTTGAGATTCACATGATAATCCAGGTACTAGATACTCAAGATGTCCATAACCGGGGACACGGCTAACCATGATTAGTTTGTTACACTCTGCAGAGGTTTGCGCACTTTTCCCCACAAGACTCGATCGCCTCCGTTTGTTTTCTCGCACTACATGGTGTTTGAGAAGACGGATGACCGAGATATAGTCTTTTAGAAGCGCTAGCACCTTACGATCGGGTAGACCGTACCACCTACATCCCCTACATCTGCTAGTCTACCACTGTAAGAGTTCGCACAACTTAATCAACTATGCCATAGCCCATAATGGCTTTTGGCTGCACACGGAAGTTTCTAGTATGAATAATCTCATGATCCCTTTGAGCTTGGGTGGCGGTCCAAAAGAAAAACAGACAAATCCTGGAATACCCAGGTGCCTCAGTCCACCCAGATGTGTGTTTAGGTTGCCACCTTAGATAAATCATTAATTAACAATCTCACATCTGTCATGGATATCACTCACCCAATCCACATCTACTAGCATAGCATGCATAATAAGCAAATGTAGAAGTAACTCCCAAAGGTTTGATAATAAACAGGTAATAGGTGCTACCTCATCTACTTCCCATCCCACAATTTAATTAGATCCTAATCATGCAGTGTGTGAGGATTGATCTAATGCAATAAAACTGGGTTGTAGAAAAGGTATGATCAAAGTGTTACTTGCCTTGCTGATGATCCGCGAAACCTAGAGATTGAACGTAACAGGCGGCGCACTCCGGGTATTCTATCGCAGACAAACAAACAAGCATACAATAATTACTCATCTAATGCACAGGTAAAACTCAAATAGAAGATCTAACCAGAAAGTTCAACTTAAGAACCCTGGTTTGCAAAAAGAATCAAATCGAACGAAGCAAAAGAAATCAAACGGCGAAAGAAAACAACTTCGTTCTAGTAATCTGGATCTAAGCCAAATTTTACAGTAGCAAAAACTTGTTTAAGTTGATTATTCAGAAAGAGGGTTTCGAGACGAAACTCCAGGCGCTTGAATTGCCTGATTTCGATAAACGAGCGAAAAGTTATACTAAAACGAAAATCGGATCAAAAATCGCGATCAGAAAATAACCGCGGAAAATCGACGAAAAAGAAAAACGACGAACATAATTTTTTTTAAACAAAACCGGCACGGATTTCGAGGGCGGCGAACCTCGGGCGACGCGCGGCTCCGGCGGATCGGCGGCAGGGCGGCGGCGGTGGCTGCCGGCGGCGGTGGCTGCCGGCGGCGGCGGCTGCTGGCGGCGGCTAGGCCTAGGGTTTCGGGCGGCTGGCCTTCGCGCTGGTGTGGGCTGGGGGCTCGGGTGCGGCGCTATATAAAGGCGCCCGAGCGGAGTCCCGCTCGGATACGGCCCAAAGTCGGTTTCGTTTTTTTTAAATAATTACACTCGGAAGAAAAATAAAAAAGAAATACTAAACGGACTCCAGTAATCACGAAATAAATTTTCCCGGGTTTCTAAAATCAAGCCCGATAAAGTGAACATTTATCTGGGCCCTAAATGCAATTTTGAAAAACGCGCATTTTTCCTAAATTCAAATAAAAATACCGAAAAACTCCGAAATAAAACTTATTCGATTTTTTTTATTAAATCCTCAATATTTCTATATTTTGGGAAAGTCATTTTATTCCCTCTCTCATATTTTTGTAATAGAAATAATTGATGATAAAATAGATAAAATCAAATGATCCTGTTTACAAAATTTGAGAAAACTCAAATATGTAAATAACGAAATCCCCAACTCTCTCCGTGGGTCCTTGAGTTGCTTAGGATTTTCCAGGATCAAAACCAAAAGCAAAATAAAATATGATATGCATGATGATCTAATGTATAACATTTCAAATTGAAAATTTGGGATGTTACAGTGTTTTGAGAAATTCCGCATACCATTAAATAGATAAAAGAAACAACCTAGAGGGAAGCTAGTAAGAGCATGTACACGAGGTGTTTCGCTACAGCCAAATAACTTTCTCTCAACGATGTCACGTCTTACTAAGTTGGAAAAGAGATGATAAAATGGAACTCGTTTTTCTAGTAAATTCAATCATCATGGAATATTAAGTATGTGAACCAAAAAAGTAGATTTCTCTATTCTACAAGTAGAAGCTTTTGACTCCAGGTCCAATTTCCACTGGAAATGGCTGCCTGCTATAAACACTGCAGGAGGGGTCCTGTTGGGATGCAAGTTAGACACATTTGACATTATCCAATGTGATCTACACAACTACTGCATCTCCTGTCTGATTAGGAACAAGCAAGATAACTTTGTTTGGAGACTTATTTCTGTATATGGCTCTGCTTATGACCAGTTTAAGATGGATTTTATTAATGAAATTCATTCCATTTTAGCTGGCTGGGTAGGTCCCACCCTGGTAGGTGGAGATTTCTATTTAATTAGAGAGGCTAGTGAAAAAAGCTCTGGTGCTATAAATCAACACTAGGCTGACCTCTTTAATGACTGGATTAATAAATTTGGCTTGATTGAGTTAAAGATTAATGGTAGGAAGTTTACTTGGGGGAACAACCAGGACAATCTAGTGATGGCTACTATTGACAGAGTTTTCATGTCCACTGATTGGGCCTCTGAATTCCCTGGAGTTCATCTTAAAGCCCTTCCTAGGTTGGGGAGTGATCACACCCCACTAGTTTTAAATACCTGTGCCTTTCATCTCCCCAATAAAAACATTTTAGATTTGAGAAATGGTGTCTGGAGGTTGAGGGCTTTAGGGAGGTTTTTACTAAAGCCTGGACTGCCAAATGTCCTTTTACTAAGGCTATTGATATTTGGCAGTTCAAAATTAGAAATTCTAGAAAAGCCATTAAAGGCTGGATGACCAATTATGAGGCTGTACAAAACAGGCAGAAGCAAGCTCTGGTGGCTGAATATAACTGCCTTGATATTCTTTCTGAAACTAACCCTCCTTCCCCCAACACTAATAGCAGAATTAAAAAATTGCAGGTGATTTAGAGGATATTTGGAGGAAAGAAGAAATCAAGGCCAGGCAGAGATCCAGAGACAGATATATACTTGAAGGAGACCTGAATGCTGGTTATTTTAAAGCTATAGCAAATCAGAAGAGAAGGAGGAAACAGATTCTGATGCTAGAAGGAGATTCAGGTAATGTGATTGAACATAAAGATATTATGAAAGTTGATGTAAACTATTACAAAAAGTTGTTTGGTTTCCAAGAGAAAATCAACATCGACCTGAAAGATGACTTTTGGGGAGATGGTGAGAAAGTGACGAATGTGCATAACAACATCCTGGATACCCCCTTCTCTGAAAAAGAGATTAAAGAGGCTGTCTTCGGCTCCTATGCAGAAGGAGCCCCTTGGGCCGGATGGATTTTCCTTTTTATTTTATCAACAATTCTGGGACATTATTAAAGGAGACCTGTTTGCTTTATTCCGTGATTGGGAGAATGATGAGCTAGATTTATATAGACTCAATTTCTCATTATTAACCCTAGTTCCTAAAGAAGCTGATGCTAGCAAGATAGAGAAGTTTAGACCTCTTGCCATGATCAATTGCAGCTTCAAAATCTTTGCTAAGTGTGCCACTAATAAGTTTGGCCCTATTTGTAGAGATTTAATTTTTTTAAACCAGACTGCCTTCATTAAAGGCAGATATATTGCTGAGAGTATAATCACAGCTCATGAAATTATTCACTCTGTATACTCCAGTAAACAATCTGGTTTTATTTTTAAACTCGATTATGAGAAAGCTTATGACATGATCAACAGGGATTTCCTGATTGACATGATGAGCAAGAGAGGATTTAGCCCCAGGTGGATGAAGAAGGTTTCTTCTCTACTAAATAAAGGTCCTGTTGGGGTTAATATAAATAATACCAACATTGATTTCTTTTTAACTAGTAAAGGAGTCAGACAGGGGGACCCTTATTCCCCCCTTCTGTTTAATCTAGTAGCTGATGTCTTTACCAGAATTCTTGCTAAAGCTGCTAGCAATAACATCCTAGAAGGACTGTTCCCTAGCTCCAATCCAGCTGGTGTCATTAGTATGCAATATGTTGATGACACTCTCCTATTCCTGAGTAATAACACTGCTCAAGCCAAAAACCTTAAATGGTTATTATCCTGCTTTGAGCAAATTTCTGGGATGCGCATAAACTTTCATAAATGTGAACTAGTTCCCATCAATGTAGATAGAGAGGAGGCAAACATATTTGCTCAAATTCTGGGTTGTAAAATTAGTGACTTCCCCATTAAATATTTAGGAGCCCCTCTCCATCACAGAAAGCTGAAGAAATGTGAACTTCAACCTACTGTGGATAAGATATTAAAAAAGGAGCTGGGCGGAGGGGCAGACTACTGTCCTCTGGCAAGAGACTCACTTTAGTGAAAACTTGCTTGGCCACTATACCTAGTTACCTTATGAGTATTTTTAAATTTCCCAAGTGGACTATTAAGTTGATTAACTCTCAACTGGCTCATTGCTTCTGGGATAACTATGAGGGTCACCACAAATATCACTTGGCTTCCTGGGGGTGTGTGGCTTAACAAAAACAACATGGGGGCCTTGGTGTCCCTAATATTGCTGATATGAACTTGTGTTTATTAGCTTCATGGGTTAAGAGATATTTGTTAGATCAGGGCAAGATTTGGCAACAAGTCATTGATGCCAAGTACAACACTCATAACCCTAATATTTTCGCTTGCTCTAATCTTGGTGCTTCCCCCTTTTGGAAAGGAATCCTATGGGCTGCTAAAGCTACAAAAATAGGCTATTCCTGGACAATAGGGGATGGAAAAAGTATCAGGTTTTGAAGAGACCGTTGGATAGGGCATACCACCCTAGCCACGAAGTATTGGAATCTATATAGTATTGCCAACGAGCAGAACATCACTATATATGAGGCCTGAGATGGTACAAACCTGAAAATCACTTTTAGGAGATGTTTTTCTCCGGATATGTTAGCTGAGTGGAATGATCTTTTCAATGATGTCAAAAATACTGTCCTAGTGGACAAGGGAGACACTGTTTGTTGGGATTTTGACTCTAAAGGTGTATACACTGTCAAGTCCTTATACAATATTATCAACTTTAGAGGGGTCTCTCCTGGGAATAGTGTAGCCATCTGGAATATCAAAGTTCCTCTTCGCATTCATATTTTTCTTTGGCTCATGTCTAATAACAAATTATTGACTAGGGATAATCTGCAGAAAAGACAAACAGTAGATAATACTTCCTGTCTTTTCTGTAGTGATCCTGAAACTGTAGAGCATTTGTTTTTTGATTGTGTTGTTTCTCTGGAGCTCTGGAGAGTGATTGGGGACATTTCAAACAACCATTCTGGGATGTCCATGAATGACATGCTAGAATGGTGGTCCCTAAATAAAAATCACCCAGCAAATTGTCTATTAGACTCTGTTGTCCTATGGGCTTTATGGAAATACCGTAATGATATGTGTTTCAATCATACCTCCTGGTCTGGGATGCAGGTATTGTGGAGGAGGATAGCTTCTACCTTAGACAGCTGGGCAGTTCGGTGCTCAGATCCTGTCAAAGGAAAGGTGCTGATCATGGTGCGGAAGCTGGAACAGATGGCAAGATCCCCGCCCCTCCTACTATGGCCGGATCCTGGCTAGGACTGAAGAAGTGCTCAAGAGGGTCTGCGAGCGAGTGATTGCTTAGTATTAGCTTGCAGCTCCCCCTGTGTTTATCTTTACTTCGTAAACATTCAGTTTTATAGCGATAGAGGCCCTGTGGGCTTAGTCTGGTGCTTTTGCTGGGGCAGCGCGTGTGCTGTCCCCCCCCCCCCCGCGCGTTCTTGTAATCGTACTGAATCTTGTCTGGTTTCTTTTGGCAATCCAATTGGAACCGGGGCTTTGAGCCCTTTTCCTCTAAAAAAATATTGAGTATGTGAAACTATTAATTGCTAAAGATAACACTAACTAATAACCTATTGTACTTTGTAAAAAAGAAACAACATATTGCAGATATTGCACTATGGAGAATCCGACAATCAAACATATGAGCGCAATCAAGCAAATCTTACACTATGTAAAAGCTAGTATTAATCTTGGATGCATATACAAAAAAGGAAAAGAAGAATTGATCTTTCACGGCTATCAGATAGTGACATGTCATGGGAATGTACATAATCGAAAAGGCACATCGGGCATGATATTCTTCCTTGCTTTGAATCTTATTAGTTAGAATTATCAGAATCAAAACATAGTTGATTTGTCTAAACTAGAGATGACTCCATGCGTGTTGCCGCGGGAAATGGATGCGGTTATTTCTATGAGAACTGGCGGTATGAAACTTTTAGCATTTTGGATTAGCAATATGATAATTGAAATTAAAGTACATATAAATTAGGGTCCGAATAACTGCCACACGTGTGGCATGGACGGGAACCCGCCTACACGCCTCGTGTGGCATGGACGGGAACCGGCCCGCACGACCACGTCCGCGCGCACAAAAGCACGGCCCGCACGTCCGGTGTGTGGCAACCCCGCCCGCACTGCCCCATCCGGGCCAGACGACCCGTTGCCCGCACGACCCAGCCATTCCCGGCCTCCGATCCATCCCCTCTCTCGTTTGCCGCCATCGTCCCCCACCTCTCAAACCCCGACCTCCGTTGCCGGCCATCTCTGGTTGCCATGGCAACCAGGGCAGATCCGTAGGGCGCTCCCACCGCAAACCACACCCCAACCCTCCCCACCCCCAGCCCCCCACTCCAACCCAGCCCTCCAGAGACAATCATCTAAAACCAGGTGAAATCTCCCGATCTCATCCTTCTCATCCTTAAGGCTGAAAATCTCCCGATCTTGTACTGGGTCCATGCTATAGGGGTAGAACACTGCATGGTTCAGTGTATATTCGTAATTGCCAGGCAGAATACACCAGATTTGCCATGTACTACGTTTGAGATTAACTTAAGTTCATAGTTTAATTGACGCAAGTAGTTGGGTATGAAATGGATGAGTAGGAATCCCTAAAAAAGGGCAGGAAGGACAATTTTTGGAATGAAGGGGGTGGGAAAAATTAATTGCCACTTGTGTATAACGACAGTTGCCACCTTTCGTTGTCAGTAGCTGCCACCTATTTTGACCTGTTGCTTGCCATCCCTATCTTCTATGTGCAAGCAGCAGAAGAATACAATTCTTGTGGATTGTTGATGCCTTCTTGTTCATCCAGTGATTGAGAACACATCGGAAAGAAGCGAGACACGGAAAGAATGAATCACAAAGATGGCGCTGATGCTTGGGGTACTCAAAGGCCAGAAATGCCCCCTTGGCATGCATCAGAGTACAGTCAACTCATCTCTGCAGGGCCGTTGCTGCCACTACTAGAACAGTATGCAGGCGTAGGTATGATGCGTGATAACAAAATAGGAGAACAGTTGCCATCTTCGCAACGATGAAGATGACATTCTACTTATGTCATACACTATCATTTTTTCGCAGGTCCTTATGACCAAAACACTCTTAGGGGGGCCCCGTGGCAAGTTCAGTCACAAGGCGCTAACACTAACAAATGTACGGGCAGCCAACTTCAACTATCTAGTATGGCTAATCAAGGTAATGCAAAACGAAAAAAGAGCACATACTGCTGTGGACATGAAAAATGAACATGCAAAAAAAATGGCAAAAGGACTCACGAGTTATGACGGGTGAAAATGCAGAGCCTTCATGCAGCACGTGGCATCAGGCAGCACCCATGTACCTGCCATCGACGTCATACACAGGTGAGTCCATAAAAAAGTGAAGTTGCGGATGCTTAATTAGCAGAAGGAGCATAGTTGACAACTACAATTGCCATGACTGGACATCTACAATTGCCATGAATTAAAAACTACACTTGTCATCCCTGGACAACTGTTGTTGCCATCCCTGGACACCTGCAGTTGCCATGGAGGAACAACTGCAGTTGCGATGCCAGTGCAACTACATTTGCCATGCCATGGCAACTGTTGTTGCCATGAAGGAACAACTGCGGTTGCCATACCGATGCAACTACAGTTGCCATGCTAGTAAAACTGCAGTTGCCACATCAGGGGCAACTGCAGTTTCCATGCTAGCACAAACTGCATTTGCCATGAATTGACCAACCACTACTATGCTTACAGGTTATTACGCTGGTGGTAACCCGGCAAATGTCTCGTGGCAAGCTTCATAAATTGCAGGTGGAGCACGTCATTATGGTGTCACAGACCACACAAGATGGTCAAATGCAGCATAACAAGGTAAGGAAAAAATTGAACCACAAAAAACAGCGCTACATTTGTTATTTGTAGTTATTTGTAGGCAAAACAATAGTTGCCATGTTTGTTGAACAGTAGCTGCCATGACTGGACAACTACAGCTGACATACATGTCCACGCGCAGACTCACGGCTTGCTGTTTGAAATGATGTCATGCCAAATCACTCGAAGATGGTGTGATCCGTTGCGATACACAAGTTATCCAAACAAAAATCTTACTCTCGTACCTGTTTTTTCTATTACAGGGCCTACAACTACACTGAACAGCGGCGCGGGGACATCTACTATGGGGAGCTCTGAGCGCACGGAAGACGCGTTCCACCAGCCAGCAGACAATCATGCCGCAAACAATTTCGAGTCAGAGTCGGGAATGGCAATCATTCCAGCAATGCCGACAAGCACCCCTTTGAACACAAGCACTGGCAACACTCAAGTAGATGGAACTGCCACCGATACTGAAGTGAATGATGAAACTGACGACGATGCATAAGGGGATGAAGATGGTGGGTAATCAGAGATCGTGGTACCTCAGCCACCGTACATTGGGCAGAGATTTGAATCGTTCGAAGAAGCAAAGGAATACTACCAGACATATGCAAAGTTCCATGGATTTGCGGTCAACACCGAGTACCATAGAAAAATTAAATAAAACTAACGAGTACAGCAGAGGTGAGATGAGGTGCCACAAGGCACGGAGGAACAAGAAGGGGAAAGGTGTTGCGCCTGTCGTTCCGGAACGAAAGAGAGGTATCATTCTCAAGACTGAGTGCCCTGCCGGTGTAAGCTAAACGTAGATGGAGCACAGTGGGTGGTCAATGAATATTTTGACGAGCACAACCACCAACTCATAAAGAAGTTCGACCTGGTAAAATTTCTGACCGCCCACAGAGGGTTCACCCCCGTCGAAAGGCAATTCGTAAAGCTGCTACATGATTGTAACGTCGGTCCATCAAGAATGGTACAGATACTATCTCTCATCCACAGCAAAAAGGGGACTCTGAGTAGCATGCCGTACATACCAGCTGACGTCACAAACCTACAGGCCAAGTACCATAGAGAGAGCAAGTTGGCAGACATAGAGGCCACAATGGCCTACTTCGGTGAGAAAGCGAAGGAAGATCCAGATTTCTTCTACAGGATAAGGTTGGACGATGAGGACCATGTCAGGAACATGTATTGGGTGGATGGTGCTGCAAGGAGAGCCTACAAACATTTCTGAGATTGCATTTCATTCGACGCGACATACCTCAGCAATATGTACAAGATGCCATGCGCTCCGTTCATAGGAATAAATAACCACAATCAGTCTATGCAGTTCGGCTGCGGGCTCGTCCGGAACGAAGACACGGATGGGTACGTTTGGCTGTTCAAGACCTTCTTGGAGTGCAAGGATGGACTTGCTCCGATGAACATAATAACAGACCAAGATTTCAGCATGCGTGCAGGCATAGAGGAGATCTTTCCGTTGGTAGTGCACAGGCACTGCAGGTGGCACATTATAAAGAAGGCTAAGGAGACGCTAGGACTGTTCTTTGCTGACCGTCCAGAGCTGCATAAGGCATTCGAGCTGTGCGTGGACCACAGCTTGACGGTGGAGGAGTTTGAAAGGAGCTGGATGTCCATGACTGAAACACATCAAGTCCAAGACAACGAGACTCTTGTTAGCCTGTGGGAGAAGCGAATGTACTGGGTGCCGGCCTACTTCATGCAGTGCTTCTTCCCCTTTCTGCAGACTACGCAGCGCAGCGAGGGGTTCAATGCTGTTTTGAAGCGGTACGTCAGCCCTGGCAACTCATTGCTACAGTTTGCCAAGCAGTACACAGCTTTGCAACAAAAAATTCTGGGATATGAGCTACAGTAAGAAGTGACCACGGCACTAAAGCAGCCAAAATTGCTAACGTATTTACCGATAGAGAGGCAAATGAGCAAGATATACACCAACAAGATCTTTAACAAGTAAGTCAGTTGTGTTACAGTCTTATTTGCAGAAAAAGCACCAAGTCAGTAGGTGCCTTATAGAGTGCAATGCAGTTGCCATGATATGCAGTTGCCATGTTTAATGAAATACTGTTTGCCATGCTTACTCAGCTGCATGTTGCCATGTTCAATGAAAATTCTGTTTTGCCATGCTTGCTCGGGTGCATTTTCCTTGTTGAATGAAGTGCAGTTGCCATGTTTAATGCATTGTGCTTCCATTGGGGCATGTTGGCATGCAAATGCCAATGTCAACTGGAAAAAATGTTATATTGGCGACACATATGCTGAAATGCAGTTGCCATGTTTAATAAAATGCATCTGCCATGTTTGTTGAAATGCAATTGCCATGTTTACTCAACTGTAGATGTCATGTTTAAATAAAAGGGCAATTGCCATGTTTTACGCAATGTGCTTCCATTGGGGAATGTTGGTGTGGAAAAATGACGATGTCCAGTTGAAAATGTACTACAATTGCCATGTCTAGTGTACTACAGTTGCCATGTCTAGTGTGCTGCATTTGCCATGTCTAGTGTACTGCATTTGCCATGTTCAACGTACTATATTTGCCATGTTCAACGTACGATATTTGCCATGTTCAATGAACTATGTTTGCCATGTTCAAACAAAATGTATTTCTATTTCCATGAACATAAGGTGGTACAAGAAAAGAGCGCACGATAGTTTAACAGAAAACACACAAAACTTGCAGATTCCAGGAAGAAATAAAGCGTGCCAGCATGTTCACGGCTTTCTAGGTGGAAGAACATACGTTCAAGGTGTGTTCTATTTTGGGCATGTCAGATTCAGAACCTGAAGACCCGGACAAAGGAAGGAACTACTTCGTCAAAGCCTCGATAGGCGAAGGCGAGTACTACTGCCAATGCTGCAAGTTCGAACGGGACGGCATTGTGTGCTGTCACATACTAAAAGTAATGGACATGAATGCTGTGACACGGATGCCCCGCCATTTCATAAGGCGGCGATGGACTTGGGACGCTGACGACGCGTTGGCGCCGCAGACAACACATGCAGTTCTGGCTGTGCATGACGAGAGACCTGAGTCAACCATGGAAGCTGTGAGGCACGTTGTGCTGACAAAAAACTATGCTGAGCTAATTGATGAAGCGTGCAATAGTGATGAGACAGTGAGAGTCGCATAAAAATACAGGAAGGCACTGAAAAGAGAGCTTGATGAGATCAAGAAGAGGAAAGCTGAGGAAGCCTTACACCGGTTCCCCCGCACATCAAGTGTGCCTTCATCCACGGGGCCATCATCTGAAAACTCAGAGATAGGATCTGGAATAGCAAGCACACAAACCCAGGTCAGGAACCCACCCCGTTCTATCACAAAGGGTCGTCCAAGAGAGATAAGGTACAAGTCGGGATTGGAGATCCAAGCAAAACACAAGAAAACGAAGAAAGGGGCGGGCAATCCATGAGCAAAAATTGCGGCGATGTGACATGGTCCTTGTGGACATTTTGTTTTGTATCCTAGATGATGAGAATTTTTTTAAAAAAATTGGGAGAATGACTCTTGAGGGGCATCAGAAGTGGAAGGAAAATTCATTGAATGGATAAATGCAGTTGCCATGTTATGGGTACTTAATCTGCCATGTTATGTGTAGTTAATCTGCCATGTTATGTGTAGTTAGTCTGCCATGCTATTTTATACTAAATATGTCATGCTATTTTATACTAAATATGCCATGCTAGTTGTACTGGATCTGCCATTTTAGTTGTACTGGATCTGCCATGCTAGTTGTACTGTATCTGCCATGTTAATTATGCTGGATCTGCCATGTTGTTTGTACTATATCTGCCATGTTAGTTGTACTGAAAATATGCCATGGTATTTGTAATGACTCTGCATGGCATATATTTCCATGACAATACGACGCGGTTTAGAGACACATAGTGTGTTGTGTGCAATGTATGGGAAACAAGTTGGAAAAAGCGTAACGTGCATAAACCGCAGCAAAGGTTGTGGCTACATGATCAACCTACCCATACTAGCCGGTGCAGTTAGCGATGAAAAAGAAGAAGCAAAACAGCCAAAATGAAAAATGACGATGACTTTCACTACCCATGTCTGATGAACTACATTTTCCATCTTTTTTAAAACATCGTAGACGCATTTGAAACAGCAAACCGGTGCTAGAAACGATAAAACCATTGTAATAATGATAAACATAAAAACATATCTGTTGTAACGCCTAAAATAGGTTCACGTCCACACATATATTACAGAAACTATTCAAATGTCGCTCACACACCACCACTACATAGTAGGCTATGCGGGGTTGCAGTCATAACATAGCACACAAACATAGTTTTCGACGAGAACAAAGAGATAGTACCTTACATTCCTCGGCAACAGAATGTAAGGTATGCGCCGGTGTGTAACGCCACGTGATCACTTGTACTTCTTGATGACTTTCTTGACAGCTTCCTCCACGAACTCGCGTGCTCCGGACCGCTTGTTGAAATATTCATTCGTCAACCAGTTCCATGTGTAGATTTTCCGAAGCTCAACGACCGTTGCAGCTGTGATAGGGGGGACAATTCTGCCTTCCCACTTTGCAAAGTATTCCCGCGCGTGAAAGCCACAGTCCGTCCTGCACGAGGAAAAGAGTCAGGTGAACACACAAAAAGGACAGACGTAACAAAGATAGACTTCAATTAAGATGTGACAACAAAAGAGGGGTTGGATTGATGTAAATGGCACATGAAGGAAGGAAGAAATTACTTGTTCCCTTGCTTCGCAGTCGCCACATACTCAGTCGGGAAATGCCTGATCTGGACCTTTGAATGTTCATAGTGACGGTTCCATGTCTCTTTGAGGTTGTTAATGAAGAATTCAGCATGCGTAGTAAGGTCTGCATCAGCTTCCGAACGGATTGAATCAAGCACCTCAAAATGTTGGTTCTTCAGGTCAAGACAGATCGCATAGTGGTGACCACACTTGTCGTGTGGGTCATGTGGTGCAAGCTCCTGGAACATGGGGAACATGACCTACATTTAAAAGTGAAGAAATGAGAAGCAGAGTTCACATAAAGAACAGCAGAGAGACAAAAAAATAGAATCACATAGAATGTTTGGTTATGGGTGGGGGTAGTTGAAAGAAAGTTGCCGTCCATGTATGAACAAAATGTGCCGTGTATTTTACTATCAAGTTGCCACATAGTTTGCACGGGATGCAAAAATCAAGAAGTCAGTGTGCACGGCAACTGTTTCCACATGAAAACATCCGCCACATAAACACAAGTGCAGATGATGGCAAAAAACCACACCATGTGAAAAAACATTACAGACAGGGAAGGAGTACTCACATATTTCTTCAGTGTGAGCTTGAATTCACCGTGTTGAGCAAAATTCTTCCTCAGGATTTTGTGGTGGAAGTCACCATCCCATATTTTGCACGTCACACTGTAATGCATGATTATCTTGTCGGCACACACATCGGTGTGATTGTTGATGTAGTTGATCCCGCATGCAACTACATTCGTCGACATTTTATCGTTTGGCCTCACGGACTCGGCAAGATCACCCAGCTCGACGTACGTCGCTCCGCATTGAATGACTTTGGTTCTGTCCAAACATAAGCTGTATGAAAACGATATGACATGGAAGAATCATGCCTACTAAGTAAAAAAATATATGAAAGAACTAAAACGTAAGCGGATCGTGTATAGAAAGTACGAAGAAGATGAATGGTAAAAAAGGAGCAAAGCAAAATGAGAGATTATGGGGTGTGGTCATTTACGCTTTCACCTCCTTCATGTGCTTGTTGCTGGCCCTCGCATTTCCAAACCGCTTGACGATATCGTACAGCTGGGTCTATTCCTTAGTGGCCCTAAATTCGGGCTCGTAGTCTTCCGCGGGAGGTGGGTGAACTACCCTCTGCTGCCTCACAGAACCAGGAGTGGCACTCCTAATGGTATCCTCAGATACCGTATCTGCAGGCACGTTGGAACGATTGCCCTTGCCCTCGTGAGGACCTCCTCTGTAATGCTGCCTCCTCAATCATGCGGTAAGCTTCGTCAAGTGACGGTGAAATCTCCTCAGGGGTGGCTGCAATGATAAAAAAAAGTGGGTTAGGATACCTAGAAAATCAAAAACAGATGGATTGTGAGAAGATAGGGTGCATGATGTGCGATGTAGGTAGAAAAAGTGGGGCAGTTGCCATGTGTGGTCCAACTACAGTGGCCATGTCATAGCAACTACAATTGCCATGTAGTTGCACTATAGTTGCCATCTAGTTGGACTGTAGTTGCCATGTCACAGCAACTACAGTTGCCATGTTGTGTCAACTCCACTTGCCATGTGATTCCCATATGAAAAAATGCAGCATGGAAACAAAAAATGCAGGTGACATGGTGTGGCAAATCCAGTTGCCATGTGTAATGCACTGTATTTGCCATGTGACAGCAACTACAGTTGCCATGTTGAATCAACTTCAGTTGCCACGTTGTTGCCCAAATGTCAAATGCAGCATGGCAGCAAAAAAATATAGGTGACATGGTGCATCAAATCCGGTTGCCATGTCATCACATGTCAGTTGCCATCACAAGTGAGAACCCCCAAAAAATATGATTGGGACAAAAGTCAAACTACAAAGATGTATACAAGAAAAATCATAAGGACATGACAAGTGTACCTTGCACAATCGGCTCTGCGAACTTGACAGTCTTCCTGCCCTCGACCATTGGCTACGCCATCATTGCGGGCATGCCTCCTGGGAAAGCAAAGGCAACTGGCATAGGATCTTGCACCACCGATTGATCTTGACTGATGCCAAGGCTGAAGCTCGGTGGGGTAAAGGCCATTGGGTGCCTCTCATTCCTACTGGCCGGACCACGAACGACTTGCGGGGCAGAATCCAAGGGTGAAAGATCGACAAACATATCTGAATCAGCCGCTACAGAATGATCGGCCTTATTTGCAGGGTGGGGCGTGTTGTCAGCGGTATCAGCCGCAGCTTTCATGACAATCTTCTTGTTTGGGCTGTAGGGGACACCGACATTGACTGGAGCCTGGAAGTGCATAGATTTATGCTGGGGATTTCCACTGTGGGTAAAGGCATAGTCTGCTCCGGTTTTTCATCCGCGTCACTCGTGCCCGGCTTGACACCTGCATCAGTTGTGCTCCGGTCTTCCGGTTTCTCTATCACATTGCTTTTGGCAGGTGGCGGGAATAGTGTGGACGCAGGAACATAACCAGACTCGTCTCTCCTGCTCCTAGCTACAGCTGGTGCATTGGGTATGTCTGTTGGTTGCTTGCGGGGCTACGATGCCTAGGTGGAAGACCAGCACGCGAAACAGTCGCCTTAGCAGTATCTGCACCGACAGGAGCTGGAGCTGTTGTGCCAGGACTCTCACCTGTAGATGGCATATCCTTGTGAACTGCCGCCTCAGCCGCTTCTGTCGTGGACACAGGAGTGCCACCACGCACGCCCTTGGAATCAGTGTCAGATGAGTGGGAATCTTCCTTGCTTAGGTTCGTCTCGGGAGCGTCCACTTCAACGCTTGCTGATGGGGTGGCATGGCTCACAGCAGCATCCTTCATTGCCAGAAGAATTGGCAATATTTCAGCTGTCCTGGCAGATGCCGACTCGTCACTCCCCGATGTACGAATGCCTATTGTTCTAGCCTGCACACCTGCAGCTGGCGGAGATGGTCGGCCACTTGCATCAGAGTTGGTGGGAGCGGTCAATGGTGCAGCAGCAGTATTGTCGCCTGGTGCCTCATGTACATCTGAGTTGCCCCCTGTCGACAACTTTGAATGCAGGCGTTTGAGCGGGTCCTTACTGATATGCTTGGCCCCGCGCGTAGTAGTCTTCTTTACCCTGCAAAAAAAGCACATGAAAAAGGTATTAAAAAATGAACAAAAATATGTTTGCCTTGGTAGAAATCTTAAAAAAATGAAAAACAAGTGGAAAAGATGGTAGTTGCCATGTAAGGGGAACGTGAGTTGCCATGTGTCATAATTAGCAGTTGCCATCCAGCAGCAGTTGCCATGTTAGCCAACTTGAAGAATGATAAAAATGTCTGATCTACCATGAATGCAATTTCAAATCTAGGTGTGGGATGAGCTCACAAGCCAACGGTAAAGATGGCAGTTGCCATTAGGTACATTAAAGTTACCATTTGGCCTAGATTCCAGTTGCCATGTAAAAAACAATAGGAGTTGCCATACACTTAAAAAGGAAGGAAAAAATCATTTGAAGAACAGTAGTTGCCACGTGGGGGGCGATGACAGAAGACAATGTGACAAGCTAAACGGATGCATTGGAAAATCAAGAAAATATAGCGCTATGTCAATGAAAGCGGATGAAAAAACTACTTCTTGACTGCCTTCCTCGGGTCTGGCAACACAACGGGATCCCCGGTGTTGGTCGTCGTCGTGCGAGGAGATGACCTAGTGGAAGGAGTGTCACCGGCAATGGGGGCGCCTTTGTTCAACCGAGCAGAAACACAGGTTGGCGTTGGCGCCTGTTTCTTCGTAACTGCTCGTCCACCAGCTGTCGGCTCGCTGCACGTATGAGATGGAGGGAAAAAAGGTGGCAATTGTCAGACAGCAAACTCATTGCCGCGCTTGACAAAAACAAGTGCAAAAAAAGGATGAGTCTGTTCGAAGAAAATAGACAAAGCAAAAAACTAAAATAAAAGTCGAACCTCTTCCTGGCAGCTATGGGGTCGGTCCTAGACCTCTTGCCAGCAGAACCCTGCCCAACACCCTCTGGAGCCCTCCCCCTCTTTGATGGCAAAACCCCCTCGCCTCTCGCAGCCGTATGTTGTTTGACTTTCTTCGGTTGGGGGACATCTGTTGCATCCTTGCCCTTGTTACCACCTGCGCGAACTTCAGCATGATCATCATCATCGGTGTCCTCTTGCACATTCTCCATGACATTGCCGTCATCCTTGCTGAGACCAGCATCTCCACCTAGTTCATCTTGTGTGTCAGCAGGCTCTTGGGAACTGTTGTAGTCATACCGGCCACGGCAACCCGTTGGCCGGTGTGTACGTTCTGGGACAAATGAAGTGAACTGCCTCACAACCGTGTCGCTGTCAGAGCCACTGAGGGATGTCCACCCCTCAACCAACTTCCCGAGCAAGCCGGTCATTCCAGATGCAAACTACCCTATTAGATGCTCAACAGGTGCCCTCGCCTATGCACGAAACAAAGAAGCATCAATGACCACCTGTATTGCAATCACTTGCACGACATCAAAAAATACTCCACGGCAAACCATAGATGTAGATCTTTTGATTACCTCGGCAGGGCAAGACGGAGCTGAGTGCATGTCCATCCACTTTCCAAAGTTTTGAGGCCCCCAAACACGCTGTAGTCTATAGCATGCTTGGCCATCAGCTGGAAAGAACAAAAAAAGCTAGGACGTAAGAGAGAGAATGTAAGTTTAAGCACGAATGAAAAGAGTTGCCATATGGAATGAGACATGGATACAGTACTCAGACAGCCATGGATAACAAAGGTAGTCATCTCTTATGACCCACAGACGGTTGCCTCATGCCAATTTGTAGGCATGCCGTGTGGGCAAAGAAACCAGAACTAACCTATAGTTTTCCATATGTGGTGTCAGTAGCCTTGTCTGCGGCAAGCACAGCCTTGACAGCGTTGATAGTCCACGCAGAAACAGCAAACTTGTGCGCAGGCGGCGGGCCTCCTGTCCTAGTGAAATCCACGGTGGGCAGATCAAGACAGTCGACGTACATGAGCTGATGCAAAACAATTTTAAAAAGAAAGAAATATCAGTTGCCATCATGGGTACTGTGTGGAGGAAAACAGGATAATATATGTTCCCATGATAATCAAGTTGAGGTGCATGAAAGAAGAGAAGAAAAAGAAGAAGATGCCATCTACATGTGCTAATTGCCATCATAGTGTGATAGCAGTTGCCATGTTGTTATGATGGTAGTTGCCATCATAGTATGATGATAGTTGCCATACTAATATGATGGGAGTTGACATATTGTCATTATGCCAGTTGCCATATTGTCATTATGGTAGTTGCCATCTTGATATGATCAGGTTGCCATCTTGTTATGATCAGGTTGCCATGCATGAATAAAAGTGTGTTAAAAAATAGTGTTCACCAGAAAGAACTGGTAAAAAATACCATTAAATGCAGTCGACAACCCTTTTGGTACATCTTGCTTGAGAATGCATCGTGTAGGAAGTCGGCAATAAACTTACACCAATTCATGCTCATCACATTTTCTAGATCCGCCTGCACCACACAAAATTTCAGGACAAAAAAGGTTGCCGCATCAGAAATCAAATGGAAAAAAACATCGGAAAACGCTGGCAGTCACTAGCTTTACACATGACATCGGAGCCAAAAAGATCAAAGGAAAATAAAGTAGTAAAGATGGATCATTCACCAGGATGGGGAAGCATTTGTTGCTTGGGCGAAGAGAGGTCGTCAGCGTGAAAACAGCTGAGATGAGGTATATGAGTAGCTTCATCTTGAAAACATCTCCATGCGTCGTCATGGCCTGCAGCGAATCTGCCACTGCAGACGTGTTCGGCATGGATTCCGACCCAGGAAACAAACGAGGGAACAGCGCTTCCTCGATCTCATTGTTGACCTCGTATGGGACTTTGATATGTCCACGAGGCACACCCAAAGTGCAGAACACGGATTCCTTGTTCAACGGTAGTCTTCCACGTCCCGGAATCACGAATTCCCTAGAGGCGGGTTCGTAGATCTCACCAAGCCAGTCGCATACAGGGTTGACAAGGTTCGTGCATCGGACATCCATCATAGACTGCATACCCATCTCAGCAGCAGCCCCCTTCTGATCGTCGGTGAATTTGTCAATCAACACAGTCAGTCTTTCTTGGGAGGCTCTGTTGCGAATACGTTTCTTCTTCTGCAAAAAACAGACAAAAAGTGATCAGTTGTTGCCATGTTTTTGCAAAAAGTGATCAGTTGTTGCCATGTTTTGCAATGTCATGAAATTTTAGTTCGTGTCAGACGACTGCAAGCTCGAGGTGTTAACCAGTAACGTAAAGCAGGAGGAAGGGGGGATGTGTGAACATTTACCTCATCACCCTCTTTTCTTCATCCAGTTGCCCGATTACGCTGTGGTGGATCCATGAAATCATCATCATCGTTTTGATTATCGCCACGAGCCATTCTGCTGAGATAGGAACAGACCAAATTGTCATGGTGGAAATGTAAATGCAAGAGGTAAGTAGTTGCCACCTAACAGAAAATGTCAACTAGTGAATGCAGAAAAAATAACATGAACACACACGCACCCCTCCTATGATTGTCGGAAACATAAACGTGGCAAGTAAGCACGTTGGTTGCATTATCAAGTAAAAAAAGTGTACATATGGTAAATGCACTTGAAAACAAAAAATGTTGAAGTTGCCATGTTAGCCCAAGATAGTACGATAGAAAGTCACAGAATCCTCCACATCAGAAAAACTAAGATGTGGCAGCTCACACACTGTCCTAAAAATACACGAATCAAATGCCACTTGTTCAGCGACAGAAATGTGCTAGGGTGAAATTGCCATGCTGAAATGCAACACATACTACAACAAATCGATGGAACCACATCTAATCAAGAACCTGAAAATTGCCACAGTGTGATCAGATATCACAAAGTCGTTGTGGCAAAACAAAAAAAATTGCGCCTACAGTACAATGAATTTGCCATATTGTACTGACTGCGGCATGACAACAGACATGATGTGGTCAGCCAAAAACTTGCCACATGCAAAGCATATGTATGGCATCTGACACAATTGATATGCAAATTTGGTTGCCACATTATGCAGCCAATTTTCCACACTGTCTTATCTGCAGAATGGAAACAGACAATGTGTTCACATTCTATTTGCCACATGAATATACTATCCAAGTGGCAATAGGCACACTTGATGTGCACATTAGTTGCCGTCCAGTGCAGTTGGCTTCTGAAACTGCATTGACTACCGATTGTGGCAACTATCACAGTGTGGTAACTATCACAAATCATTCAGAAAAATTAGATGCCATAATGAAAAAGCATGTTTGTGGCTACTATCACAGTAATTCAGCAAATTTAGTTGCCACATGGAAGAGCGTGTGTGTGGCAACTATCACAGTCATTCAATAAAAATAGTTGCCCCATGCGAAAGCTTATATGTGGCAACTAACACAGTCATTTCAGTAATTTGTTGCCGCAAGGGGAAACACATTTGTGGCAACTATCACATTTGTTCAAGGAGTTAGTTGCCACACAATCATGATAGTTAATGAAACTATCAAGTTCGCCTCATACTACAGTTTCAAAACCCAACTAACTAGATCTAGGGTTCAATGGCAACTACCGCGACTTCAAATTCACCCTCAAAATTCTCCCACGAACTGACTGCAAACACAAATTTGAACCAATGCGCATCAAACAAACTGGGAGACACCTGCCCAATCCATAGGCAAGACTAGTGCATGCCTCCGAACAGGCATAACCACACCGACGATGCCGCCGCCGCGGCCGCGACGAAACTGCCCAGTGCCACCAAAAACGGCTAGCAGACGACTTCGGCGCCGGCGGGAACGTCGACGCATCGCCGAATTGCCTGAATCTCTATGAATCTCGATCGAGGAATCGAACAGGGTGGAGGTAAAAGCCTACATCCTGCTGCATTGATATTGATGATGATGATCATGGTTACAAGAGTGCTCTATCTTGAGAGCTATTGTCTAAACCTAACTTGTCCAACTTGTGGAACTTGTCAATCTTGTCCCTTTTGGGGAGCCCTGCCCCTCCTTATATATGTTGGAGGGGCGGGTTACATGTAGAGTCCTATTAGGATTAGGACTAGTCTATCTCTAATACAAACCGGATATAAGTCCAGGTCTTAACTCCTTGTAGGACAAATATTCCTCATGCCTTCCCTCTTAAACCGGC
Source organism: Triticum aestivum (assembly GCF_018294505.1). Classification (NCBI taxonomy): domain Eukaryota; kingdom Viridiplantae; phylum Streptophyta; class Magnoliopsida; order Poales; family Poaceae; genus Triticum; species Triticum aestivum. Next base: position 683,575,585 of record NC_057812.1, on the reverse strand, counting down.
CCACCGTTAAACGTGAACCGGCCTTCTGGGCCTTGGGCCTTGTCATCCATCTGTCCCGCACGCCGGATCACCAGTGAGTCATAATGACAAGGTGGGTTGCTTGTAGACCGCCAGGTCAGGGCGGGTCGCTAGTAACTCGCCAAGTGTCAGCGGGGGTAGCAACCTGCACAGGATGAGCGCTAGTGCAAAAAATAATATCTGCTCACGCCCCTTTTGCAAGACCTTTTTGTGAGGAATAATGGTCCTGCGAAAAAATAGCATAAACCAAGTAATTGTTCTTTGATAAAAACAATGTGTTAAGAAAAATAAACTTCGATAGATATCACCTGATTTGTCTGAATGATACTCAGCCGCCAAGTTGATGATGACGTCAGCATATTTACGTAGGAATTAGTACTGATAACATTATGCAACTTACCAGCCGCAGTAGTGTTTGTAGCCACTGTCCCTCATCACCGCAGTTCCGGTCTTTTTGGCATAAGTGCGTGCAGAGGGAGGGGCGGCTCAACACATCCCTGACGGCTCATCTCACGGCAGGCGCAGCGTTGGCAATGGCGATTTAATCGTGGCGACTCATGACGAGTCAACGGAGTATAGGCCGGCTCAAGAAAACGGGCGTGCACTTGGGCGGGTCACAATAATATAAGCGAGCAGCAAGGTGGCTCAGGGTCAGCAGGCCACGGCGGAGTCCGATTCTGACCCCGTTTCAAATCCTCATCTTGATCGATGTTAGTTTGGTTGTCCATATCCGTGTCGTCCAGGTCGTAATCTCCCTTTTTCCTTTTCTTTTAAGCTGGACATGAAACAGGCCATTGGGAGATTCACGTGATGAACTTGACTGATTTTGGTGCATGCCTCTTGTCTTATTCCTTCCCATCCAAATAGTTAGTAGTACTATTCCTTGATTTCTCTGCAAACATTGCTCTGTTGTTTTGGCCTATACCTGGGACGCAGAGTAGTATTTGATTTTTACGAGGAAACAGACTGCCCCCGGCCTGATGGCAACAGGAGCAATGATTTTTCTAATCACCTGGTAGCAGTACTAGTTTTGATCTCCACTTGATTTATCTTTGTGTACCCCCGCTACATCAGCACACGCGATTGACTTATTGTTTGCCCCTGCGGCCGATTCTCCCGCCCACACCGGTTTATAACGCTGCGGTCGACTCGCTGTCCACGCCGGCTTACAAACATCGCGGCCGACTCACCCGTCCGCACCGGTTCATCTGTGAGCGACTTCAATTTCACCCAGCGATCATCAATCTCATGACGGATTATTTCCGGCCTGGCATATTAGGTGATATCAATCTAAGATATATTTTATTGGCATATATTATTGTTGTCAAAGAGCAGTTTATCTTTGCCTTGGTCTGCACTATTGTTGATGCAGGACAATGTGGTTGACTCACCCACGCCGGTTTACAGCACTGCGGCCGATTCATCTGTCCGAGCCACCTCTAATACCGTGGACGTCTCTACCATCCGTTTATTGCGGCCTGGTTTACATCGACACGCCAGGGCTGCACCTGTCTGCATGAGTTGTTTATTGAGTATGAACAAGTCACAGCTTGGGTAGCCCAGTTTTCCTTCAACAATTTGGAGGCAATTATTATGTATTATCAGCCGTCGTCTGCACTGGATGGTTCAATGGACATGCACACAAGTCGCCGCCACTACAATTTGGTTAAACTTCAAGGAGCCAGTTGGAAGGAACCATTGGTCGAGTTGCTGACACGGCTCATACGGGATCATTTATAACCCGCCGTAGTCACCTCAACCTTCTGTGGATTCACATCATGCTATCAACATCAATAATATACAAGTTATGCCGGTTTATATCACGGTCAAATATGGAGAATCTCAAGCCAACTCCTCGAGGCACCTTTGAGACTCGGGGGCTACGATGACATGACTCAGCAAATCTTGCCAGTTTCAGCCGGTTTAAGAACCCCAGGACGATGGAGGGAAAGATAACCCAGTCCTGGAGGCTACTGTTATATGAAAATTTAAAGGCCGTTAGAAAATTTCCGGTTTAGAAAGTATATGACAGTTACAAAATCCCGGCTCAATGAAGAAGATCCGGGTCATCAGAAAGGATTCCGGTTTAAAATCCGACTCAAGGGAAGTCAGTATGACTGCAGCTCTCAAATATCCGGTTTACAGTCCGGTTCAAGGGAAATCTGTTCTCCCACAAAGGTCTGAAGCGCTCAAATCCGGTTTAACAATGTCCGGTTCAAAAAGGAATTAACTTCTCGCAAGTTCGAGTTTAAAGGCTGTCAGAAAATTTTTCGGCTGAAAATGAAGATTCCGGTTTAAAATCCGGTTCAAAGGAAAGATGTCTCCCACAAAGCTTTGAAGCTCTCAATATCCGGTTCAAGATCCCGGTTCAAGAAGAACTTATCTCTTGCAAAAAGTTAAAAATTGCCAAAGAGGACCTGCTGCCATGATGCGCGGTTCAAACATGGGTATCCCGCCTTATTGGCCTGACATATTATTGATCACATGGGGGCTTTTGCTTCATAAAGCGGGGTCTCTGTTCTTTTACATCATGTGTGGTTACACGGAGTTGTTCTAAAGTAGCCTCCGGTTTACCCCTTGAGTTAGCTTTTCAAAAGCATCATGCTATATCACGTGGGGGCTTGGTCGTGTCCGAACCAATGAAATACCTCTTGATAGGCGAGAGCCACCAGATCACTTGGGGACTTGGTCACGTCTGAACCAGTCATGCCTCTTGATCGGCCTAAGGCCACAGAATCACTTGGGGGCTTGGTCGAACCCGAACCATTGCCATGCCACTTGATCGGCATAAATGCCACGGTTTCATTTGGGGACCTGGCTGACTTGAACCATAGCTACACCTATCGGGAGCTTGGTCGTGTCCGACCATGGTAACACCATCTGATCAGCTCAAATAAGCCTCTTTTTGCAAACGGTTTTATCATTGCCTTTGCTTGAAATTTTCTTTGATAGATATTTCTTTCTTTTTGTTGCGTTTTTTAACCGGCAAAATTTTAAACCGGTTCACACTGTCAAATTGGCGGAACACGGTCAAATCTTAATCCGGAGAGTATCTGCCCGGTTTGATTTTCTATTACCATCCTATTATGGAGTAAACCGGTGTTTATCACAACCCGGCACGGTTTTATCATAAACCGGCACAATATGGAAGGAGTTATCAGTACTCAAGATTTGGGTTATCACCCTTACTACAAAAAGTTGGTAAAACCAACAATGTGATTCAATGTCACAGGTATGATATATTTCATATTTGATTATTCTTAAGTGCAGCCTTGGTTATAAACCCGGGTTATATGTTGGGCATTATGACCTGTCCGACGGTAAACCGCCAGGACACTTTAAACTTGTTGTATGCAGAAACAGGTTGAATAAAGCATAATTACAAATCACCGGGGTTTATTGACCCGGCCTGGCTTTGGACTATAAGTCGTCAGTATATATTTGGATTGCGCCATTGGAATTATGCGCTTATAAATCATTGGGTATATTATCAAATAGCCAACATGGCTGGATTTTTATTATGGTTATCAATAACCAGTATTATGATTAAGGTTTTCAAAAGTCGCTTTAGCGCAATGGCTATCATATTATCAATAGATATGATTTATTCTACAATTGAAGGAATAGTCCTGAGTTGCTGCAGGCTTACGACCCGGCACTTGAGGGCTATATTATTTCAGTTGAAATTACATCAAATACACAAGTCTCATGTCACTGCAAGCATGCACCATGACACTTGGGGGCTAATACGAAGACATTTTTTGCTCACCTTATTGAAGACCCGACTCATCATATTATAATGAGCCAGCCCTTGGAGGCTACCAATTGCTCCTGTCAACAATTCAAGGTACACACGTTTTCATCTATTATTGAAGGATCCACTGCTCAGTTGGTAAAGCACAAAGCTCTCAACCTTGTGGATATGGGTTCAAGCCCCATGATGGGAGTTACATAATATAATGTTATTCTCAATGAAGTATATATGAAGTCCCAGCTCAATATTATCTTACTGAGCCGGCCCTTGGGGGCTACACGTTGCTGTTAAAGTCTACATGATCATATTTTCAAAGTCCCTGCTCATTATTTACATAATGACCCGGCCCTTGGGGGATACACTGGTTGAAGTTTTTTATGAGCATCGGGAAATTACAAGTCTCAGGTTGCTGCAAGCATGACAACCCGGCACTTGGGGGCTACATATATGGAGTATTCAGTTTATATGATTGAGATGAACTAATCGGATTTCTTTGAGGTTGAAACACTTATTGGAGCAAGTCTTAAGTTATCACTATGTTCTCCTCTTAAGACTTGGGAGCTACAGGTATTATGCATATAAAGGAGGAACATCTTCATTTTATCAGTTTTGAGCAAATCAGGAAGATCAATTACATGACCCGGTGTCGACAACAATTATGACCCGGCGCCATCAATATTTATAAACCGGCCATTTTGGTAATATTAAACCGGCAAGTTTTACATCTTCAAACCGGCTGAATATCAGATAAGTATTTTCAGACCCATATTTCTTAAACCAGCGGAGCTGAGTCAAAGGAGTTATTCTTCACAATATTTCTCGGTGACAAGCCAATGTCGGCAAATTGATTATGAAGCTGGTCTGTTGACCCGGATTTTCCAGAAGGAGGAAATAACAAGGACTTAAGGATGATCAGGTACCGGTTTACAAAAATTCTTAACCCGGAGCATAACCTATCAAATTTGTTCTTGTGTTTATTTTGCAGCATAAGTTTACCATGAATAAATCCAAGCTAAACTTGGGGGCTAATGTCGGGGATATACCCCGCGGTGTAAACCGGCCGGAAGTTAACCCGGCCGGACTTGGCGGTTTATCTGAAGACCCCGCTGACACTAAGGACATCTGCCGTGACAATTCCACGACAAAAGGGGGAAAATGCAGAAAGGGATTGCGAGAGTTGTAGCGAGCATTACCTTCAACCCGCAGGCGCTCCGGCAAAGCCGCTCCGTTTCGGCGAGCACCACCGATGGCCGCGAACACCGTCGATTCTTCCGCCTCCGCCGTCGCCTTCTCCCCTCGCCTTCTCCTCTAATGGTTTGAAATGCGAGTGGGTTGTGCCAGTAACTGCAGTGCGGGTGAGTAAATGGAACCGTGAGGGAGAGGGGGCAGAGGTGTGCGACGTGTTTGACGTCAACCGCGATCGGAGCGTGGCGTGCGGGCGCATAGCAGTTCCACCGCACGCCTCCGAGTGGCAACCGCTGACCGCGGGATGGCAACCAACATGCGGGTGAACTGACTCGCACACCGCACACGCGCCTCGTCCTACGTGGCGCAGAAAACCGGCCGGTTTGTTCCAAGATTCGTGCACAAAGTTGCCAACAGAGATGCTTGCGTATGGTCGGGATGGTGAACGCCCACACGTGTGGGCGTTAACATTTCCGATAATTTATTATATCTGATTATTATATAGTTTTAAAATATTATTGAATATGAGTAGCATGGATGGTGCATGTTAAGGTGGGATTTTTTCCCTGTAAGGTGACATGGTAAGTTGGTATAGTTGGATGTTGAAAGAATTAAATTTAGTGAGGCATTCATGTTAGCAGGATGAGTTGTCATGGTTGCATGTTAAGATAATTGAGTTAATGGGGATCAAATATTTAGGTAGCACGTGCGTTGCAACGGGGCATAAATACATTATAGTATAAGATCAGTAGTACCACACATGCATGTGCTTCACTATGGTGCAAATGGCAATTGCCATGAATCACGAATGGTCGGGTTGAGTAACTGAATCACGAGACAATTAAGAGTTCAGTTCAACCTTGGTACCTAAAATGAGTGTGTTGCTACAGAAAAAAAAAGGTGAGGAAGGGCTTGCAAGTGAAAAGGCGAGGAATGCATTTCTAATGAGAGCATTTGATTGTTTTTTGTAGTATGCGTTCATTATTCATAGTAGGCATGGAACGACCTCTTCATCAGTCACCATGAATCTGCAGCTTAATTAATTACATATGAGCTAAATATGATATTAGTTACATATGAACTAATATGTTGTGAAGAAAGGAAGCATGTCAAAATTTAACAACGGGGCAATTTTCTTGCTTTTTGGTTTTATGTGACAAGAAACATATGAGATTGATACTTGAATGGAAAACTAGGAATAAGCTACGCCAAGAATTCTTAGCTGCAAGATTGATTTTGGAGTTTTTCAATTGGGCAATCCAATAATCCATCATATACCTCTCACCTTATTGGAGCACTTGCCTTTTATTACACCCCTGAATTAGCACAAGAACAACAGATGCAACATGCATCTTTGCCAATCATGCATTCATACCATAGTGTACTGCCACCTAAGTAAAGTTTTGCTGATGGGTTTTGTGCTAAACGGATGAACAAAAAAAAAAGATGAGAGTCCCGTGATCACATGACTTGACAGAAAAATAGACTGTGAAGATGTACCTGAACGATCAAATGATCAGACGCGATGCTCCCTGATTCGTTCCTGCAGTCAAGCTGCTGAGCCACAAGGCAACATCATTGTCGGGTGCGGAGGTCGTGTCCAGTCGCAAGCCGGCGTTGTATAGGAGCCACCGTCATGAGATGGCAATGCCTATACGCTACAAACGATACAACAACATTGGGATTATGTCCTGTGACAACGGCATATAGGGAGGTGGCATCGACGCCCGTCAGATCGGAGCATTCTGGTATGAGGAGTCGGTGACAACAAACCTTCGGCGAGGAGCCTATACCAAGATTACTTTTGTGTGTGGCCGACATGAAGCACATGAAGTGCGTAGAATCAACAACAGCACCAAGTCCTCGATACTAATACATGCATACAATGTGATCATCCATGGTCCTTTATATCATTGTTGGAAGCAGCGGCTAATGCCATCAATCAGCAAGGTCTGATCTGAGTGCTCACGTGCTTGATTGGGAAGAGGAGAGTACGTGAGTACTTTTGCATATGAGTTGAGGCCAGACAACCTCTCGGCGGGCATGCTGTCATCTGTGTCGAGGCATGGCTTTTGCTCACTATTAAAAAACGATCAGAGGGGCCACACGGCCCTCATTTTCATTACGAAAATGGAGTCACAGCATACGAATCAAGTTTCATACAGACTCAACTTCTTTCGATGCCTAACATATGCATCATGAAAAAAAAAACTACTCCTACATCTTGAGGCACTTCATCTGCACCTACAGGATGCTACAACATCTTGAAGCTCATCAACATCTTGAAGCTCATCAACAAAAAAGCTTCAGTTTTGCATCAGGTGAAATAACTCACTACAACCTGAGAAACCAAACTCTGCACCTACAGGGTGCTATAGCAAAAGAACAAGAGAGATCATCGCAAATGCTACATCTATCACCACTTGATCAACAGAGCCTCCGTACAGCAGGCCCCCAGCCGTAAGCACGCTTGAAGACGTCCCTCGCTATCTGGGCCAACCTCTTGGTCACTTCCTTAAGAGTTTTTTGCACTCCTCTTTTCTGTAGCACACCCCACGAATCCAACAAGGAACATAAGGAGAAGATAATATCAGTAGGATCATTAGGTAAAGAACTTTGAAAGCAAGATTTATTTCTTGTTTTCCAGATCAACCATAATAAAGCAGCCTACAAATAGCTATAACCACTCTATCTTTCCCAGTATACTTAGGAAGCCAATTCTAGCAAAAGTCAAAGAATGACAGGGGTGTTTGGGGATTTCCCAAAGCACTCCCAACTACATTCCAAAGAAACCGAGCAAAAGAGCAAGTGAAAAACAGATGGTCAATACATTCATTGGCATCACAAAATTCACATTTGTTGGTGCCTTTCCAGCCTTTTTTACACAAATTGTCCTTGGTCAGGATCCTCCCTTTGATAACTAACCAAATAAAAGCCTTAATTTTCAAAGGTACCTTCAGTTTCCATAGAAACTTAAAAGGGAACACTACTCTCCTAGCAATAATATATTGATAAAGAGATTTAACAGAGAACTGGCCAGAGCTAGTCAAAAGCCATTTGACTTTGTCAGGTTCCTCACTCAGAACAACTTGACTGCACATATCTAGAAGTTTATTTCACATATCCAATGTCTCCCCATATAAACATCTCCTAAATCTAATGTAGTTAAAATCTTGTTCAAATGCTTTAGCAACCGTAATGTTTTGATGGAAAGTAAGTTTGTACAAGCAAGGAAAAAGTTGACAGAGAGACTTGTTGTGGATCCAAGCATCTTCCCAAAATCTAGTTTTACACCCATCTCCAACAATTCTCTGACAACAGTTGTAAAAGATATTTTTAACACTCATGATACCATTCCAGAAATGAGAGTTGGCAGGAGATGACTCACATTGAGACAAAGTTTTCCTCTTCAAATACTTTGCTCTAATAATCTCCTGCCAATCCCCATCTTCATTCTCAAGTCTCCAGAGCCATTTACACAAAAGACTAATATTCTTGATATCCAGATTAGTAACACCCAACCCCCCTTGGTCTCTAGGTTGACAGACATCAAGCCAGTTAACTAAATGAAACTTCCTAACCCCCTCTTTCTCTTGCCAAAGCACCCGAGCTCGAAAGAAGTCGATTCTTTTGCCTACTCCCTTTGGTAGACGGAAAAAGTTAAGTAAATGACTAATGACGTTACTCAAGCAAGTTTCAGTACGGATAAGCCTACCACCCATAGATAAAAGAGCCCCCTGCCACGCTGCAGCTCCTTTCTCTACTTTTTCTTCTGCTGGCTTCCAGTCAGCATTACAAAGCTTTTTATAATGCAGGGGAAGACCTAAATACTTAAAAGGGAAGCCCCCAATAGCACAAGTAAAAATGCCGGCGTAGTCAGCTTGTTTCTCCAAAGCTTTACCGAAACAGAAAATTTCACTTTTTAAAAAATTAATCTTCAGACCGGTCAAATGCTCAAAAACACATAGAATTATTTTGAGGTTCCTAGCCCCCTCAAGGTCATCTTCAAAACAGAAAATAGTATCGTCCGCATATTGCAAAATATTTAGACCTCCTGAATACAACCTAGGCAACACTCCCTTGATAAATCCTTGTTCTTGCGCCCTTTGCACCAGGGTAGCAAGAACATCAGCCGCCAAATTGAAAAGCAAGGGGGAAAACGGATCCCCTTGCCTCAAACCTTTCCTGGTAACAAAATACGGGCCAATAACATCATTAATAGTGACGGCAACCTTTCCATTACTAACGACATCTTTTGTCCACTGAAACATTCAGGGAAGCCTTTCATTTTTAGGACATCAAGCATGAAACTCCAGTTAAGTTTATCGTAAGCTTTTTCGAAATCAACCTTAAAAAGCACAGCAGAACATTTATTTCTATGTAAAGAGTGGATAGCTTCATGAAGCATAAGCACATTGTCCAGGATGTAGCGACCCTTTATAAATGCGGATTGCGTTTTAGAAATTGTTTTATCAACAATTTTCATGGCTCTATTGTTAAGAACTTTTGTAAAAAAATTAAAAGGAACATTCAGCATGCAAATGGGACGGTACATTTGAATCCTATCAGCCCCTGCCCCTTAGCAAGCAAAGTGACTACACCATAGTTAAGCCTTGAAATGTTAATCTTGCCCTCATAAAAGTCATGAAAAAGCCTAAGGAGATCGTTACAAATGAGGTTCCAGAAAAATTGAAAGAACTCGGCAGGAAAGCCATCCGGGCCAGCCGCTCTGTTGCGCTTCATAGAAAATAACGCATTTTTAACTTCATCCATAGTAAATTTGCAACTGAGCTCAACCTTATCCTCTTCTGACAAAACATCATCAAGAGGGATACACAGAGATATAGGGGGTAAATCTACATGACCAAATAAGTCCTTATAGAAATTAGTTGCATATTTGAGCAAGTTATCATCCCCCTGGATGATCCCTTCATCCTGGATAAGTCGAAAGATTTTACTCTTGCGCTTCCGCCCACTAGCCTTAATCATAAAATACCTAGTGTTGCTATCCCCTTCTTTGATATCCCTCTCCTTCGAGCGTTGATACCATTTTATCTCTTCCTCTCTAAGAATTTTATTCAAATCATTTTGCAAACTATTTCTTTGCACATAGTCAGCTGCTGATACACCAGCAAGCTCACACTTCTTATCAAGTATATCTAAAGCGTTAATAATAAAAATATTCTTTCTCCTGTAACTACCCTCAACATTAAGGTTCCAGCCCTTGAGCCCGCTTCTTAATTTTCTCATAACAGCCTGCCACCACTCCATGCTGTTTTTATTAGGAGCGATAGAGTTCCAAATTCTAGAAACAACGGCCGGCAACTCATCTCTAACAAGCCAGCAAAGCTCAATTTTAAAAGGCCTGATAGCTACAGCATCTACAACTCCAGTATGTACCAAAAGAGCAGCATGATCAGAGACACCTCTAACGAGTGTCCTGACCGTAACTAAAGGAAAATGTTGTTCCCAAGATGGGCTAACAAGAATCCTATCTAGTTTTACATACAAGGGGTCGTCCTGGTTATTAGACCAAGTAAAGCTCCTCCCTGAGAGCTCTAACTCTTTTAGCCCCCAGTGTTCAATGATGGAATTAAAGTAAAAAGACCAAATAGGGAGTTTTTTTAGCTTTACTTCTCTCATTGATCCTCCTAATGATATTGAAATCACCACCAATAACAAGGGGCAATTTATTATGACCTAACATATGGACAAAATCGATCAGGAAGTCCTTCTTGTCTTTGGTATGAGCAGCCCCGTACACATTGATCAAAGTCCACTTGAAACCCGATCTCTTATCTATAACGATCATACTGGTAAAAAACCTACTAGCAATGCACGTGTCGACCTCAAACAGGTCCTCCCTGACACCCATGAGGAGCCCACCCGAGGCTCCTACAGAGGGTTGCCAAAGCCAAACGAAAGTAAAACTGCCACCGATACTAGCTAACATGGCATAGCTGTCAGGAACTAATAAATATTCCTCCATTTATTAATAGGTATGGATATAGATAGATAAATAGATAGATAAAATGGAAAACAGAAAAAATGAAAGAAAAAATAAAAATAAAACAAAATCGCTGAAAATCAGACAAAACAGTGAAAACCTCGAAGCAAAAAACCACAGAAGAAAAAAAACGCAGGAAAACAGCAGCGAACAAACAACACACGAATTACGTACGTGGGCCGGCCCAACTATAGGCTCGCTTCAGCGAAGCCATGCCTATTTTCCCGGGCACCCCTACGGAAAACCCTATTGGACGCTCGTTGCGTCCAGTTGTCGAGGCTTCGCACAGAGAAGCGAGCGACTAGCGATCAAGATGGGCCGGCCCAGTCACGAGATAGCACAGGCGCTACAGCGTCCCGGTTTTTGGGAACCTTCTAGAGGGTTCCTGAACGGTTTTGGGAACCTTCTGGAAGGTTCTTGAACCGGGTTTTCACTGGTTTCTTTCTTTGTTTTTCTGTTTCTTTATTTCATCTTTCAATTCCTTTTTCTTTTCTTTTTATTTTCTTTTTGTTCATGTTTCAAGTTATGTTTGGGAGTTTCAAAAAATAATCCAATTTCAAAATTTGTTCACCAAATTCAAAAAATGTTCATGTTTTCAAATTTTGCTGCGAGTTTCCATAAATGTTTCCATTTAAAAAATTGTTCGCAAATTGCAAAAAATGTTCATGCTTCAATTTTGTTCGGGAGTTTCGAAAAAATGTACGCAAGTTTTAAAAACTGTTCATGTGTTCAAGTTTTGTTTGGGAGTTTCAAAAAATGTTCCAAGTTTTAAAAAATGTTCAAGTATCCAAAATTTGTTTTTGAATTTGAAAAATGTTCGGGTTTTGGGAGACTTTACAAAAATGTTCCCATTTCCAAAAATTGTTTGCATTTTTCGAATTGTTGAATTTTTACAAATTTTGATCTCAATTTCTAAAAGTGTTCGCTGTTTCATACAACCTTCATGTTTTTTTTCTCAAAAATAGCGTTTCTCAAAAATGTTCGCACTTCCAAATTTGTTTGGAATTTTTCAAAATTGTTCTCTATTTTAAAATATGTTCTCAAGAAACAAAAAATGTTCGTGCTTTACAAAATTGTTCATGCTTCCAAATTTGTTCAGGATTTTTCAAAATTGTTCTTCGTTTCAAAATTTGTTCTCAAGGTTCAAAAAATGTTCGTGCTTCAAAAAATAATCCGCGCTTCCAAATTTGTTCTCAAGATTCAAAAATCGTTCATGCTTCATAAAAATGTTCACAAACTCCAAAAATGTTCAATTTCCGAAAAATGTTTGGGAAATTCAAACTTTTCGGTTTTCATAAAATTTGTTCACATGTTCAAAAAATGTTCATGTTTCAAAATTTGTTTACAAATTCAAAAAATTGTCCACATGTTTATTTACTAATTCAAAAAATTGTTCCTCTTTCCGAAATTTGATCACATATTCCAAAAAATATGTGAACAATGAAATTTACAAGCTCTATGTCAAAAAATATCCAAAAATTTGTTCACATGTTAAAATACTGTAGGATGATTTACAAGCTCTACGTCAGAAATTTCTTTTTGAGATTGTAACATGCAAGGACAATGAAATTCAGCTGCCGTTAGTAACTTCTTTCCTGCAGAGACATGTAAGTTCTCTATTTTTTTTCTCTCCTATGGAAACAAAAGAGATGTTATTTTCTTAGAGCCCGTTCTTTCATACCGAACAGTGAAATTAATTTCTTCTAATCGCGTATATGTTTCTTCTAATTCTTCTTTCTATTCTCATGGGTCTCATTAATATTGTCACCTTCAAGGGAAGTGCACTGCAAGATTCAACTCAAAGGAATACTTCCATGGGAAAAATATTTCCTTACCGATAGAGCTATCTTTTTTTTCTCTTGCTGATCTAGTGATAGTTTCTTCCAAGACCTTCAACTGTAAACAATGTCCGAAAACAGCTGAAACAGTTATGAAAACGAGCAGTAAGACATGTACATTTTTTTTGTCTTTCATGACGCCTTGGTGATACTATCATCACTCAATTTCATCAAGATGTAAGCTTACCATTTTTATGACAGTTTTAGAAGTACCACTTTGTAATAAATGTAAAATGAAATTTCATGTTTTTTTATAATTAAAAACTAGTTGAATCAATAGGAATAGCACCTGGTTTCATAAAAATGGAACCTACAACCATTGTTTAGTAAATTCAAGGTTTTTGTCTTTCATGTTTCTTTGGGAAACAGTTGAAACTGTACCATTGTTTAGTTTATACAAGGAAAACAGAAGAAACAGTAGAAACATAAGAAACAGTGGAAAACAGCAGGGACAACAATTAGTGGAACAGCTTCGCGAAGCAGAATCAACGAAGCGGTAGAAACAGTTCAAAACCAGGGAAACGCGCGCCTTGCGGCCCACAAAGCCCGCCAGTCAGCTGCTCCTATGCGAAGCCGCACCTAGTTGACGCAGAATGCGTCACATAGGAGTTCCCCACCCCTATATCTTGCCACGAAGGGCGAGTGAGATGGATCGGCCCACGCGCGGGGGGCACAGCCTCTTTTTCGTTGTTTTACGTTTTTTGCTTTCTGTTTTTGCTTTATTTTGTACTTTTGTTTATACTTTAAAATACTCTACAAAAAAAATGTTGAACAAGTATTTGAAAAAAATTGAGCGAGTATTTGAAAACTGTTGAATGAGTATTTGAAAAATGTTGAGTGATTATTTGAAAATTTTAGAATATGTATTTGAAAAATGTTGAACAAGCATTCGGACAATGTTGAATGTGTATAGAATTTTTTTTGATCATGTATAAAAAATGATGATTTTTTTGTTCAAGTATATAAATATTAATCAAACATTTCAAAAATGTTATACAAGTATATGAAAGATTTTAATCAATCATTTCGGAAATGTTAAATGTGCATATAAAAAATGTTGACCATGTATTAAAAATGATAAAAATTTCATCATGTATATAAAAATGTTAAACAAGCATTTGAAAAAATGTTGAAAAGGTGTTTGAAAAATGTTAATCAAGCGTTTGGAAAATGTTAAATGTGTATAGAAAAAATCTTTTTATTTGAAAAATATTACTCAATCATTTGAAAAATGTTTAAAATGTATATAAGAAAACGCATTTTTCATAAACCAGTAAAACTTGTATTTAAAAAGGAGAAAAATGATGAAAAAAACAGTAAAAAACCGGACCGTGTCGCCTCAAGTATGACGCGCCATAGATTTCATCAATACGTCCGACATGAGCACAATGGTTAGCTGCTCTTCTTATTACCCGCCGGCGGGACGCAAATAGCAGTATTGGCCTGTGTGATGTGTGAACATACCCATTCACAAATTCAGGGGGCGGCCCATCACCTTTTGCCCCGCCCTCCCCAATATTAGTCACTTCTTTGTATTTTGGACGTGAACAGTAATTTTTTTGTTATGTTTTCTTAATCAGGCCCCCCTCAAAATCATAAATTTATGATTCCTGCCTCCGCCACTGCTCCCTCCACGCCTCTCCAGCCGAAACTCAAATCTTTTCATCCCTCCCTCTCATTCCCCTCCCCCACCTCCGGTACAAATACCCAAACCAGACACCTCGCCGCCTAGGCATAGCTCATTACCGTGCCCGGATTCCGAGAGCGGATGCTCTTCTCTTCTCTTCTCTTCTCCGAGATGGCAGTTGACCACGCCGACAAGGAGAATCTGCCGCCTTCAACCGCCGCCGTCGCCCGTCCTCATGTCGTAGCTGTCAGGAGCTGCAAGCTGAAGCTGCTCGGGAGGGCGCAGTGGCGGGTGCCGCTCAGGGACATCACCAACCTCTTCGTTGCCGGGTCTGCGGTTGCCGAGTGGCAGCAGGCCCTGCTCCAGCAGCCGCGGCACGAGGGGTCAGCGGCGGCGGAGCTGGCCGTGAAGATTGGCCCTGCCGGTGGTGCGGCACTGAAGCCTGGCAGATACTTGCTCCGGAAGGAGTTTAGATAGCTACAGATTGTATATGTATTATACTTCCCATCTCCTTGTCCAATGATTCGTTGGACAAGATTTGGTTGGATTGATTATAGTAGGAAATGAGAGGCTGAAAGAAAAAAAGAAATACTAGTAAAAAAAATATGCCAAATTGGTGAACGTCTGTCATTCTGAATCGGAATCTGGAACTCTCAAGCATGTTTTGAGAAATTGTAGTTGGACTTGAGATTTGCTTCTCCACTTCTCTAGCTGACATTCACAAAATACTGCCCGTATTTTCTATGTCTTGTGTACGCGATTTTGAATGCTGCTGGCAGTGTGTGTGTTTTTTCCTTCTAGATTTGTCATCATCTGGTCTTTGTGTCATATTATGAGTGGTGGCGTATCCACAAGCTTTTGACTTATGATGTTCTTTTATTTGATTGCCTTTCGGGTTTCAGTTCTTTTTAGCCTTTTTCTTCAGATTTTACAGTGACTCCCGGTTGATGCGTCTAAATTGGAGTCAGTAGTTGCCAAGCTTTGTTAACATATTCTACTCTTATTTATTTTCTGTTTTCTTTTTTGTGAGTTCTCTTATATAATGAGGTGATCTCCATGAATTTACAGCCACATTTCATTGACAATCGTGCTCAAGAGACTCCAAAGATGTCAGGATTGTCCGAGTCTATACTAGAGCATCTACAACCGGGCTCCCCAAACTGCCCTCAAACGCCTGGGCGGGATGACCGGTCAGTGATTGATCACAAAAAAATCAACCCAGCCGAGCGCCTCAAACGAGTCTCAAACGTCCGGCCTAACCGGCACCCCTCATATCCAGCCCAAATATGGGGTGTATATGGGGCGCCCGGGCGTGTCCGCCGCGTAGGACTGACGATGGGGTCGCACGCGGGTGAAGGAAATATGCCCTAGAGGCAATAATAAAGTTATTATTTATTTCCTTATATCATGATAAATGTTTATTATTCATGCTAGAATTGTATTAACCGGAAACATAATACATGTGTGAATACATAGACAAACAGAGTGTCACTAGTATGCCTCTACTTGACTAGCTCGTTGATCAAAGATGGTTATGTTTCCTAACCATAGACATGAGTTGTCATTTGATTAACGGGATCACATCATTAGGAGAATGATGTGATTGACTTGACCCATTCCGTTAGCATAGCACTTGATCGTTTAGTTTGTTGCTATTGCTTTCTTCATGACTTATACATGTTCCTATGACTATGAGATTATGCAACTCCCGTTTACCGGAGGAACACTTTGTGTGCCACCAAACGTCACAACGTAACTGGGTGATTATAAAGGTGCTCTACAGGTGTCTCCGAAGGTACTTGTTGGGTTGGCGTATTTCGAGATTAGGATTTGTCACTCCGATTGTCGGAGAGGTATCTCTGGGCCCTCTCGGTAATGCACATCACTTAAGCCTTGCAAGCATTGCAACTAATGAGTTAGTTGCAGGATGATGTATTACGGAACGAGTAAAGAGACTTGCCGGTAACGAGATTGAACTAGGTATTGAGATACCGACGATCGAATCTCGGGCAAGTAACATACCGATGACAAAGGGAACAACGTATGTTGTTATGCGGTCTGACCGATAAAGATCTTCGTAGAATATGTGGGAGCCAATATGAGCATCCAGGTTCCGCTATTGGTTATTGACCGGAGACGTGTCTCGGTCATGTCTACATTGTTCTCGAACCCGTAGGGTCCGCACGCTTAAGGTTTCGATGACAGTTATATTATGAGTTTATGAGTTTTGATGTACCGAAGGAGTTCGGAGTCCCGGATGAGATCGGGGACATGACGAGGAGTCTCGAAATGGTCGAGACGTAAAGATCGATATATTGGACGACTATATTCGGACATCGGAAAGGTTCCGAGTGATTCGGGTATTTTTCGGAGTACCGGAGAGTTACGGGAATACGTATTGGGCCTTATTGGGCCATACGGAAAGAAGGAAAAGGGCCTCAAGGGTGGCCGCACCCCTCCCCTTGGTCTGGTCCGAATTGGACTAGGGAAGGGGGGGCGCCCCCTTCCTTCCTTCTCCTTTTCCCTTCCTCTTTTCCTATTCCATATGGGAGGTGGAATCCTACTAGGACTAGGGAGTCCTAGTAGGACTCCACACTTGGCGCGCCCCCTCCTAGGGCCGGCCTCCTCCTCCCTTGCTCCTTTATATACAGGTGCAGGGGGCACCCCAAAGACACAACAATTGATCATTGATCTTTTAGCCGTGTGCGATGCCCCCTTCCACCATAATCCTCGATAATATTATAGCGGTGCTTAGGCGAAGCCCTACGACGGTAGAACATCAAGATCGTCACCATGCCGTCGTGCTGACGGAACTCTTCCCCGACATTCTGCTGGATCGGAGTCCGGGGATCGTCATCGAGCTGAACGTGTGCTAGAACTCGGAGGTGTCGTAGTTTTGGTGCTTGATCGGTCGGGCCGTGAAGATGTACAACTACATCAACCATGTTGTGCTAACGCTTCCGCTTTCGGTCTACGAGGGTACGTAGACAACACTCTCCTCTCTTGTTGCTATGCATCATCATGATCTTGCGTGTGCGTAGGAAATTTTTGAAATTACTACGTTCCCCAACAATGTCATCCGAGCCTAGGTTTTATGCGTTGATGTTATGCACGAGTAGAACACAAGTGAGTTGTGGGCGATATAAGTCATACTTCTTACCAGCATGTCATACTTTGGTTCGGCGGTATTGTTGGATGAAGCGGCCCGGACCGACATTACGCGTACGCTTACGCGAGACTGGTTCTACCGACGTGCTTTGCACACAGGTGGCTGGCGAGTGTCAGTTTCTCCAACTTTAGTTGAACCAAGTGTGGCTACGCCCGGTCCTTGCGAAGGTTAAAACAGCACCAACTTGACAAACTATCATTGTGGTTTTGATGCGTAGGTAAGAACGGTTCTTGCTAAGCTCGAAGCAGCCACGTAAAATTTGCAACAACAAAGTAGAGGACGTCTAACTTGTTTTTGCAGGGCATGTTGTGATGTGATATGGTCAAGACATGATGCTAAATTTTATTGTATGAGATGATCATGTTTTGTAACCGAGTTATCGGCAACTGGCAGGAGCCATATGGTTGTCGCTTTATTGTATGCAATGCAATCGCGCTGTAATGCTTTACTTTATCACTAAGCGGTAGCGATAGTCGTGGAAGCATAAGATTGGCGAGACGACAACGATGCTACGATGGAGATCAAGGTGTCACGCCGGTGACGATGGTGATCATGACGGTACTTCGGAGATGGAGATCACAAGTACAAGATGATGATGGCCATATCATATCACTTATATTGATTGCATGTGATGTTTATCTTTTATGCATCTTATCTTGCTTTGATTGACGGTAGCATTATAAGATGATCCCTCACTAAATTATCAAAGTATAAGTGTTCTCCCTGAGTATGCACCGTTGCGAAAGTTCTTCGTGCTGAGACACCACGTGATGATCGGGTGTGATAGGCTCTACGTTCAAATACAACGGGTGCAAAACAGTTGCACACGCGGAATACTCAGGTTAAACTTGACGAGCCTAGCATATAACAGATATGGCCTCGGAACACGGAGACCGAAAGGTCGAGCGTGAATCATATAGTAGATATGATCAACATAGTGATGTTCACCATTGAAACTACTCCATCTCACGTGATGATCGGACATGGTTTAGTTGATTTGGATCACGTGATCACTTAGAGGATTAGAGGGATGTCTATCTAAGTGGGAGTTCTTAAGTAATATGATTAATTGAACTTTAATTTATCATGAACTTAGTCCTGGTAGTATTAGCATATCTATGTTGTAGATCAATAGCTCGCGTTTAGCTCCCCTGTTTTATTTTTGATATGTTCCTAGAGAAAACTAAGTTGAAAGATGTTAGTAGCAATGATGCGGATTGGATCCGTGATCTGAGGTTTATCCTCATTGCTGCACAGAAGAATTATGTCTTTGATGCACCGCTAGGTGACAAACCTATTGCAGGAGCAGATGCAGATGTTATGAACATTTGGCTAGCTCAATATGATGACTACTTGATAGTTTAGTGCACCATGCTTAAACGGCTTAGAATCGGGACTTCAAAGACGTTTTGAACGTCATGGACCATATGAGATGTTCCAGGAGTTGAAGTTAATATTTCAAGCAAATACCCGAGTTGAGAGATATGAAGTCTCCAACAAGTTCTATAGCTAAAAGATGGAGGAGAATAGCTCAAGCAGTGAGCATGTGCTCAGATTGTCTGGGTACTACAATCGCTTGAATCAAGTGGGAGTTAATCTTCCAGATAAAATAGTGATTGACAGAATTCTCTAGTCACCATCACCAAGTTAGTAGAACTTCGTGATGAACTATGATATGCAAGGGATAACGGAAACGATTCCCAAGCTCTTCGTAATGCTGAAATCGACGAAGGTAGAAATCAAGAAAAATATCAAGTGTTGATGGTAGACAAGACCACTAGTTTCAAGAAAAGGGCAAAGGGAAGAAGGGGAACTTCAAGAAGAACGGCAAGCAAGTTGCTGCTCAAGTGAAGAAGCCCAAGTCTGGTCCTAAGCCTGAGACTAAGTGCTTCTACTGCAAAGGGACTGGTCACTGGAAGCGGAACTGCCCCAAGTATTTGGCGGATAAGAAGGATGGCAAAGTGAACAAAGGTATATTTGATATACAGATTATTGATGTGTATTTTACTAGTGTTCGTAGCAACCCCTCGGTATTTGATACTGGTTCAGTTGCTAAGAGTAGTAACTCGAAACGGGAGTTGCAGAATGAACATAGACTAGTTAAGGGTGAAGTGACGATGTGTGTTGGAAGTGGTTCCAAGATTGATATGATCATCATCGCACACTCCCTATACTTTTGGGATTAGTGTTGAACCTAAATAAGTGTTATTTGGTGTTTGCGTTGAGCATGAATATGATTTGATCATGTTTATTGCAATACGGTTATTCATTTAAGTAAGAGAATAAATTGTTGTTCTGTTTACATGAATAAAACCTTATATGGTTACACACCCAATGAAAATGGTTCGTTGGATCTCGATCGTAGTGATACACATATTCATAATATTGAAACCAAAAGATGCAAAGTTAATAATGATGGTGCAATTTATTTGTGGCACTGCCGTTTAGGTCATATTGGTGTAAAGCGCATGAAGAAAATCCATGCTGATGGGCTTTTGGAATCACTTGATTATGAATCAGTTGATGCTTGCGAACCATGCCTCATGGGCAAGATGACTAAGACTCCGTTCTCCGGAACAATGGAGCGAGCAACAGATTTGTTGGAAATCATACATACTGATGTATGTGGTCCGATGAATATTGAGGCTCGTGGCAGGTATCATTATTTTCTGATCTTCACAGATGATTTGAGCAGATATGAGTATATCTACTTGATGAAACACAAGTCTGAAACATTTGAAAAGTTCAAAGAATTTCAGAGTGAAGTGGAGAATCATCGTAACAAAAATAAAAGTTTCTACGATATGATCGCAGAAGTAAAATATTTGAGTTACGAGTTTGGCCTTCAGTTAAAAACAATGTGAAATAGTTTCACTACTCACGCCACCTGGAACACCACAGCATAATGGTGTGTCCGAACGTCATAACCGTACTTTATTAGATATGGTGCGATCTATGATGTCTCTTACCGATCTACCACTATCGTTTTGGGGTTATGCATTAGAGACAGCTGCATTCACGTTAAATAGGGCACCATCTAAATCCGTTGAGACGACACCATATGAACTATGGTTTGGCAAGAAACCTAAGCTGTCGTTTCTTAAAGTTTGAGGTTGCAATGCTTATGTGAAAAAAGTTTCAACCTGATAAGCTCTAACCCAAATCGGAGAAGTGCGTCTTCATAGGATACCCAAAGAAAATGTTGGGTACACCTTCTATCACAGATCCGAAGGCAATATATTCGTTGCTTTGAATGGATCCTTTCTAGAAAAGGAGTTTCTCTCGAATGAAGTGAGTGGGAGGAAAGTAGAACTTGATGAGGTAACTGTACCTGCTCCCTTATTGGAAAGTAGTTCATCACAGAAATCTGTTCCTGTGACTACTACACCGATTAGTGAGGAAGCTAATGATGATGATCATGTAACTTCAGATCAAGTTACTACCGAACCTCGTAGGTAAACCAG
This sequence comes from Triticum aestivum, assembly GCF_018294505.1. Lineage (NCBI taxonomy): Eukaryota > Viridiplantae > Streptophyta > Magnoliopsida > Poales > Poaceae > Triticum > Triticum aestivum. Next base: position 683,554,523 of record NC_057812.1, on the reverse strand, counting down.
AGTGAGATCCGCACCAGAGTGGTACGGTAATCCTGTTCTGGAGGTCATGTTACTTGACCATGACGAGCCTACGAACTATGAGGAAGCGATGATGAGCCCAGATTCCGCGAAATGGCTTGAGGCCATGAAATCTGAGATGAGATCCATGTATGAGAACAAAGTATGGACTTTGATTGACTTGCCCAATGATCGGCGAGCCATTGAGATTAAATGGATCTTCAAGAGGAAGACGGACGCTGATAGTAGTGTTACTATCTACAAAGCTAGAATTGTCGCAAAAAGGTTTTCGACAAGTTCAAGGTGTTGACTACGATGAGAGTTTCTCACTCGTATCTATGCTTAAGTCTGTCCGAATCATGTTAGCAATTGCCGCATTTTATGAAATCTGGCAAATGGATAAACAAAACTGCATTCCTTAATGGATTTATTAAAGAAGAGTTGTATATGATGCAACCAGAAGGTTTTGTCAATCCTAAAGGTACTAACAAAATATGCAAGCTCCAGCGATCCATCTATGGACTGGTGCAAGCATCTCGGAGTTGGAATATACGCTTTGATAAGTTGATCAAAGCATATAGTTTTATACAGACTTGCGGTGAAGCCTGTATTTACAAGAAAGTGAGTGGGAGCACTACAACATTTCTGATAAGTATATGTGAAGACATATTGTTGATCGGAGATAATGTAGAATTATTCTGCAAAGCATAAAGGAATGTTTGAAAGGAGTTTTTCAAAGAAAGACCTCGGTGAAGCTGCTTACATATTGATCATCAAGATCTATAGAGATAGATCAATACGCTTGATAAGTTTTTTCAATGAGTACATACCTTGACAAGATTTTGAAGTAGTTCAAAATGGAACAGTCAAAAAGGAGTTCTTGCCTGTGTTACAAGGTGTGAAGTTGAGTAAGACTCAAAACCCGACCACGGCAGAAGATAGAGAGAGAATGAAAGTCATTCCTATGCCTCAGCCATAGGTTCTATAAAGTATGCCATGCTGTGTACCAGACCTATTGTATACCCTGCCCTGAGTTTGGCAAAGGAGTACAATAGTGATCTAGGAGTAGATCACTGGACATTGGTCAAAATTATCCTTAGTGGAATAAGGGTATGTTTCTCGATTATGGAGGTGACAAAAGGTTCGTCGTAAAGGGTTACGTCGATGCAAGTTTTGACACTGATCCAGATGACTC